>NW_007252897.1:195780-203430 GCF_000164805.1 Carlito syrichta | reverse complement strand
CCCAGCTGATTTTTTGATTTATTGTAGAGATGAGTCTCGCTGCCCAGGCGGGTCTCGAACCCGCGGGCTCAGGCAATCCACTCACCTCAGCCTCCCAAAGGCGCGGGATTACAAGCTGAGCCACCGAGCCCGGCTGTGAGTGCATATTTGAGTGCATGTATGCGATGGGTGTGTGTGTTTGTGTGTGTGTGTCATGGTGTGTGAGTGTGTGTCATGGGTGTGTGAGTCTGTCATGGGTATATGTGTGAGTGCATGTGTCAGGGTGTGTGTGCGAGTGCATGGGTGTGTGTCATGGGTGTGTGTATGTGTGCATGTGAGTGTCATGGACATGAGTGTGAGTACATGTTTGAGCGTGTCATGGATGTGTGTGAGTACATGTTTGAATGCCTGTCACAGATGTGTGTGTTTGAGTGTGTGATTGTCATGGGCATGTGTGTGAGTGCATGTTATGTCACGTGTGTGTAAGTGATGTTTGAATGTGCATGTGTTATGGGTATGTGAGAGTGCATGTTTGAGTGTGAGTACCATGGGTATGTATGGGAGTGCACGTTTGTGCATGTGTGATGGGTGTGTGTGTGAGTGTGCATGAGTGTCATGGGTGTGTGTGTGTGATCATGGTATGTGTCATGTGTGTGTGAGTCATGTTTGTGAGCATGTGAGTGTGTGTGATGTGTGTGTGAATTTCATGTATGTATGTATGTCATGATGTGTGTGTGTCATGGGCGTGTGTGTAAGTGCATGTGTCATGGGTGTGTGATTGTGTGTGATTGTCATGGTGTGTGTGTGAGTGCATGTTTAAGTGTGCATGTGAGTGTTATGTGTGTGTGTCTGAGTGCACTTTTGAGTGTGAGTGTCATGGGGAGTGTGTGTGTGAGTGTCATGGTGTGTGTGAGTGTACATCTGAGCATGTGTCATGAGTGTGTGTCTGAGTGTCGTGTGTGTGAGTGTATCACGGGTATGTGTGAGTCATCGTGTGTGTCAGTGTATGTCTGAGTGTGTGTCATGGGCATATGTGTGTGAGTGCATGTTTGTGTGCATGTGAGTATCGTGTGTGTGAGTGCATGTTTGAATGCGAGCGTCGTGTGTGTGTGTCACTGTGTGTGGGAGTGTCTGAGTGTGTGCCATGGGCATATGTGTGTGAGTGTACGTTTGTGCATGTGAGTGTCATGATGTGTGTGTGAGTGCATGTTTGCGTGTGTCATGGGTGGGTGTGAGTGTGTGTTTGTGTATGTCACGGTGTGTGTGTGTGAGTGCATGTCTGAGTGTGTGTGACATGGGCGTGTGTGAGTACATGTTTGAGTGTGCATGTGAGTGTCCCGGGCACGTGCGTGTTGAGGCAAACGGAGTGAAAACAACACACGCGTCCTGTCCTGGCCCCGTAGACATCACTGCATGGGGAAGGAATGTGGAGTCAGCAGAGCAGCTTGTTTCTTCGTAGCACGGAAGGGCCTTGTTTGGAGCCTCTCGGTTCTCAGAAAGACATCTGTTGCTCAGGCCTTACTTTGCAGTTGTGGCTTAGAAGGGAAGCACGTGGGCTGGCGCACGCCCCTCTCTCTCTCTCTCTCTCTCTTTCACACACACACACACACTCACACACTCAGATGCCCCCTTAGGCAGCTGGAAGGCACAGGCTCCTTGAATTCAGATGAGGCAGCCGTGCTGAGACCAAAAAGGGCTACTTGCTGAGCGCCAGCTGGGGGGTCTCGCCCCGCTCCGAGCGCTGGGCCGTCTTCAGCTCTGTCTTCCTGATGAGCATAGATGGGCCTAGACAGCCGTCTCCACTGAAATGCAGGATCATTGCCAGATGTGAAGGGAGGAAGGAGAGGAAGATGAGAGAGGGAAGGAAGAAGGCGAGAGAGAGAGAAAGGGTAAGACAGAGACACAGAGGCAGAGAGATGGATAGAGAGTGGGAGAGAGAGACAGAAACGGACAGAGGGGGACAGAGAGAGAGAAAGAGATGGAGACAGGGAGAGATGGTGGGAGAGAGACAGAGAGACGGGGAAAGAGAAGGGGAGGGGAAGACAGTAGCGGCAGAGAGAAGGAGGGCGATGAAGGTGGGTGGGGGGCAGGGAGAAAAGCTCAGCCCAGCCCAAGGCAGAACCTGTGGGCGTTTCCCGGTGGAGTGGGGTGTGTCATGCGCCCCCCTTCCCCAGCAGGAGCTTCCAGGAGGCCGAGGGTGTGGGAGGAGGGATGACTGGCGGGGAGGCCTGTGGCCTGGTGGTGCGTGTCCTGTGGAACAGATGGCATCACTGTCAACTAGGGTCGTGCAAGCTGCAGCTTGGAAGGGCTACGCCTCCTGCCAAGGCCCTGTCGGTTAGGGGCAGAGCCGAGCCTGGGCGCCTCATCAGCTGACCCTGGCCAAGCTGTCCCTCCCTTCCCAGTGGGAGGACGCCGTGCCCTTGACCAGGCACCCAATGCCCTTCCTGAGGGTCCTTCCCAGGTGATCCCCTTCCACGTGCTGTGGGGGGAGGTGTGAGCCTCCTTACTCTTGAGTATAGACGGCCTCGTGCTTCCTTCGATGGGAGTGACCGTGACAGTGATACTCGCGGTGGGTCTGTCCTACGTTCACCCTCACCGCCAAATACTTCCCCCAGGGTTCGGTGTAAATTCCACCTGTAATGTATCCCTGCTTTGCTCAAAACCCTTCCATGGCTGCACCTTCAGAATAAAACTCCTGGCTCGACTCATGCTCTTTGGGTCTGATCCCATCCTAGGCTGGGCCTTGCCCACCCTGTTCTTCAGCGTGTTGGCTCTGGAGGTCTGCTGTCACCTGGATGTCTCAGCACCTTCTTGCCTTTTGTCTCCAGATCTTGCTGTGCTGCTCACTGGGACTTATTCTGCAGCCTGGGATCAGGTGTCACTGCCTCCAGGAAGCTCCCCTTGCTTCTCTCCAGCATAGAATTTGGCACACGCGGTGTCGAATGCTGGCTTGCTGTCAGCCTTGCTCTGAGTGCCCCAAGCGTAGGTGCGAGTTGGGAGTCCTCTTTCCATCCCCAGAGCCCGGATCGTGGCTAGGAACTGGCCACCCGAGCACTTTGTAAACAAATGGGGAGCTGTGCCAATAAAAAGCCGGCACCCGGGTCCTGGTGGACACGCTCTCTCCTGGTTCTTCCCCTGAGCTGCTGGAAGCTGAGCCAGAGGGGTCAGGGCTGCCCCAGACCCATTGACACCATGGAGTGGCTTGTTCTGAGAGTCTCTCCCCTACCCCCGGTTTCCCTGACTGCAGCTTTGCACCCTGGACACGGTCAGCACTGGCTCCATCTCCGCCCTCCTGCCTCTGACTCTGACTTCCGTCCCAGCTTGGATCCCAGAGCTGCAGGCGGCCTGGAGCTTGTCCAACCTTACATGCGTGTGTTAGAGATGTGGTTCTCCCCTCTCGCAGTGAGGCCCTGTAAAAGCTCTCGAGGGATTCGGTCATATTTCTGAGCTGCATTACAGCGCTGGGAGGCTATGGGGTGACCCTGCCCCACCTCCGCTTATGGGTGTCAGGGTCCTCATTGTGGCGTCCCAGATGTCCTGGAGCTGGGAGCCGGCTCCCTGCTTTGTCCAGTGTATCTGAGTCCTGAGGGCATCATCGTGTCTGCTCACACATCTCTTTCCGCCCGCGACGGCCTTTGCCATAAACCTTTCTTTGCCCGATTTCCTCGTCTGTGAGAGGACACACTGGCTACACCCACTTCTGGACCTGTTGGGAGAATGAGACGAGGAAACAGGAACTGAGTGCTTGGCAGAGAGTAGGCCCTGCCCCCGCCTCACTGTCCAGCACTGAGAGCTGGTGAGGGAGCCGGGGGAAAGGTGAGGAATTGGCCCCTGAGAAGGTGGGTGCCAGTGGCTCCTGAGAAGAGTGAGGCTGAGCCTTTGGAAATCTGTAGAAGACAGATTTTCTCTCGGGTCCTGCTGGGGTCAGTGGTACTTGCAGGGGACCTGCCCTCTGTCCACTTTCACAGCCAGTACCTCCCCCAGCGTTTGGAAACTTCCAAGTCAGGAGCGTGGTCCAGTGACGGTAAATTAGGGGCACAGGAAACAGCCCCTTCCCCCATCCTGAGACCCAGGATGCTCCCCTTTGGACTGGCTGAGGACACGGTCACCTTTTTCTGAGATTTCTTCTGCACCACTTACTTGGTAGTCAGATGTGTAAAGCGCAATTTGTGTTTCTCTTGTTATTCCCTGTTTATCAATAAATAGCGTTTTAACGAAGAAAGCAGAATGACCTTTCCACTAGAGAACACTACGGCACACCCAGCAATATCCCAAATCCCAACATCCGGGAACAAGACATTTTTTCCTTGTATGCTGCTCTCCCTCGTACCCATGGCGCATTTTCCTAGTTGCAGTCATGACAGTGACCTCGCATAGCTGTGGCACTTGTCCCATTGCATCGGTAGTGATCACGGTATATTAAAAATGACTTCCCGCCGTGAAACACGTGGGCTGCTCTCCGGGTTTTATGAGGGTAGTTAACCCTGCAGCAAACATCTTACACGTTTCTTCTTCTCCGTGACAGCGTGGTCGAGGCAGGCCGGGGACCCGGCCGGTGTTTTACGCAGGCGGTGGACTTCCAGCAGCCATCGGCATCGCTGGAGTTCTGTTCTCTGATGTGTTCCAAAAGCAGACACCCCGAGCAGGTCTCTTTTGGTCTAAGTGCCTTCTGTGGATGGCTGCTGTGTTGAGTGTTTTGTAGGCGGGAACTCAGGCGAAGCAGCCCTGGAACACCAACGGATGGGCTTCGTTTTTCATGGAGAGGCAGGGAGGTGTGGGGAGGCTGAGTCACTCCCTGCAGTTTGCAGCAGGAGGCGGGCCCAGGCTGGGAATCCAGTACTTCCCCATGCTGTCTCTTTATAGCGTGAGGGGGTGAGATTCCCCATCCTTGGGGGGATAGCTAAGCAAAGCTGGATGAGGAGGTGTCTAGAACAGTTTGCGTGGGGTTTTTCAACCTCGGCATCATGGGCAACCTGGCCGGATCATTCTCTAGGGCGGGGACTGTCTCCGTCCCTGTAGGATGTGTACCACCTACCCTGCTGCCCGTAGTGCAATTTGAAGACAATCAAACACGTCTCCAGACATTGCCAGATGTCCTCTGGGGATAATTTGAGGATTCTGAGGAGGATGGAAGGGTGGCCCCAGGTTCTCTGAGATCTCTGGGACCTCTCCAAGGCGCAGGTACCTGATGGGCTCCCTGGAAGATTGTGTCCCCATCCGTGGGCGGCGGATTGGAAGGACTCAGCGTGGGGCCGCTGTGCAGCGTCATGGGACCCAGGCTCAGGGGTCCCCGTGCAGACCCGAAGTTGGGGTACAGAGCCTCACAATCATCAGCGGTATCGGGGCAAGGAATCGCTGGCAGTTGTGACCGTGGGTGGCTGTCTTCTGACCTGTTGTCAAAGCGCCCCCCCACCTCCCCTGCAGCTTCTTACCAGTTTGGAGGACTCTAGGAGGAGGAAGTCCCATGGCCCCCCGGCCCCCCAGGCCGGCCGGGAACATCGTCGAACATCTCTCCAGGGACGGTCCTGGTCGGGAGCCCAGAGCCAAGCCCACGGAGCACGCTGACTCATGAAGGGACTGGCAGGGTGATTTGCGGCTCCGTGGGGATTGGGCTTTAAAGAGCGTTCTCATTTCCTCTCCGGAAGCCTTCAAAAGGCCGCGGGAACAAAAGGGGCTTGGTTGAGTGTGTCTTGGAGAGCGTCATCGAAAGAAGAGGGGGCAAGAGCGCGCACACACTACAGAGGCGCTTGATTCTGCCTGTGGTGTCCTGCCAAGAAACTCCGAAGTGCAGGAACCAGCCGAGAGACGGGTTCCTTTTACCAGGAGGGTGTGGCTCTGCTGTTGCAGCCAAAGACAGCCGGTAGTGGGGGGGCTGGCACTGTATCCCCTTCCTCCTCCCCCCACCAGCCCTCTCCACACGGTGTCCCTCTTCGAGAAAGGCACTTTTTACATGAAAACCGCTTAAGGTCTGATGGTATTCCAGGGCAGTTGGCATTTTAATGGACCGTGCTTGAAAACGAACAACAGTCACAGAAATGACTCTAATGGTAGAATTTCAGGTAGGGGATTGGGTGATTTTTGTTGAGCCTGTGAGATCTCGCTGGCATCTTCTAAGATATGGGCCACCAGCTGGGCTACAGGTTCCTGTCAGGCTCTCTGGGGCCAGTTAAACAATGGATACCAGGTGGCAGCCTCTGGTAGACGTGACATGAAGGGACAGTCCAAGGGACGGATGATTTCAGAACACTGACTCTCACTGCACGGTTGTGAGACCCTGACTGTGTGCCAGGCTTCTGAGTAGCTGGGACTATGGGTATGAGCCACCACGCCAGCTAGTTGTTTATTTTTAATAGATACAAGTTCTCTGTTGTCCTTTCTGGTCTTGAACTCCTGGGCTCAAGCAACCCCCCCACCGGCCTCCCAAAGTCCTGGGGTTACAGGCATAAGCCACCGAGCCTTGCCTGTTCTTCATCCGAAAATGCTCACATAGCCCTTCCTCCAGGAGGCCTTCCCTGACTTCTTCAGGCTGGCCGAGACCCAGCACACCATACTCCCGGCCTATATCTGTTAGGGGGCTTATTCTGCATGGCACTGCCTGTTTCCCTTGATGCCTGGGCTGGGGGCTCTGGGATGGCAGTACTGTGTTTTATTCACTCTGTGGGCAAGGACGTCACCTCAGGTTTGGTACACAGTAGGCCCTCAGGAAACCCATGCCAGCTCAGTGAAGATTTTCCGGCTTGTCTCGAGTCACGGAGCTGTCGGAACTCTCCTGGCCTCCTCCGTGGGTGCCCAGGCTGCAGCCGACTCACACAGGGCTGGGGTGGGTGAGAGAGCCCGGACACGGGGCTGGGGCTGTGATGTGTGGCTGCCAGGAGGCTGGGAGGGCATCTGAGGGCATGTGGCCTCCTGGGTATGCAGGTGGAAGACCAGGACCTGGGGGGTGCCTGGACGGGGCAGGACGGAGACTTAGCTAGGGCAGCTTAGCAGGTGAGCTTGGGGTGCTCTTGTCCCCCCTCAGCTGAAGATCCCTGCTGGAGGCAGGCCACTCCCGCTGGCTTCTCTGCAAAGAAACAGTGGTGTTCTGCTGGCCAGGCTAGTGCTGCCTGTTGGCTGCTGGCAGACTCTGAGGAAAGCCAGTGACTGAGCCTGGCACAGGCACTGAGAGAGGTGCAGGCATCACCTGGGAGGGGTGGGAAGGGCCCCAGCCAGACAAGTCAGGGCGGGAAACCGAACCAGGAGGTGCCAGGGCCACACACCGGCCCGGTTCTCCCTGGAGCCTTGACGGGCAGAGCAGCCGCCCTGCCCTGCCCTTACCCCAAGCCCAGCACCACCCGTGGAGAGGGTGACCTCAGGCCCTGGAGATTGCTGCTTCATGGTTGCAGGTGGCTTGGATCCTGTGCGTTCCCTCCAATTGTGGCGTGGCACTGTACTCCCAGGGGGGTCCAGTCTGCCCATCTCCCCGATGGAGCATGGAGCCCAGAGGTGGGGGATGCTTATCCAGAGTTGCACTGCCCGTCTGGGCGGGGGGGGGGGTGATGTGGCGAGCCGTTTTGTCTTGTGATTGTTGCCCTATCTAAGAAGGTTCAGCTGTTTTCTTTATTTCAAAAAGCTGAGGTTAGTTTTATCAAAAAAAAATCGGCACGAGGATAATCTTGTTCTTGACAGGGTTTA
>NW_007252897.1:150820-195760 GCF_000164805.1 Carlito syrichta | reverse complement strand
TGGGCGGGGGGGGGAGTGATGTGGTGAACCGCAGCTGGCTGCTGTTTGTATAAACTGGGTAGGGGGCTGGTGACAGCCCCTCTGCAAGGGGCTGCTCTGGGGCTGCGTGAGCCGGGGGCTGGATGAGATGACCTCTGGACGCCTTTCTCTGTGCCGGACTCTGGGGTCACCAGGAGAAGACCGAGGGGCTGGGAAGACATGGTGTGGGCCTTGGGGAGGCCCCTTGGGAGGCAGCCTTATTGTCCCATGTGCCTGGAGGAGTCACACGGTACTGTCCCACCACCTGGGCGGGGCTCGAGAAGCTAGCCTGCAGCCAGGCCAGAACTACCACCCACCATGCGGGGTCCTGGGATGGCCCAGCCTCTTTCTCAGGAAAGCCTTTGTGACTTCATGTCATGGTGTTTGAAGAGGCGAGATCCATCCTGGGTCTGCAAACAGCCCTCCATCCTGGCTGTTTGGGTCCTGATTGGAAAGGCGTGAAAAGAACACCTGCACCATGTCCGTGACCCCAAATACCACCCCCTCAACCTGCAGTTCACAAGGAGAAGATAGCCCCTTTGAGTGTGTCATGGCTCAGAAAGTGCCTTTTAAGGGCTAAGCACTCATTTTTCTCATTTATCTTGAAAATGGCTGTGCCTAGGTCCTCCGGCAGGTCCTCTGTTCAAGTGTGCACACTTCAGTGCTAAGCACGGCACGGCAAGCCTTTGGCTCTCCAGGAGTTTACAGTGCAAGGGAAGGGTACGTTCTCACGTAAGGCTGGAAACACTGCCGACAGCTGACATCACACATGGCTAAGCGGCTGATTTCTGCTCCTCCCGTGGCAGACATTACAAGTTGATTACTGCACTTCTTATCTAAGAGGCTGATCCTGTCCTCAACCCAGCCTTTCCTGCAGACTGCTGATGGGTCACAGGCCTGAGGGGAGGCTCAGAGGAGAAAAGGATTCTTACTTTGGTGCCTGAGGGTCTTTTTGTGTTCAGGCAGTCTCTGAGTCAGTCATCAAACGTTGACTGTTCCCGTGCCTGGGGTAGCCGGAAAGGGAGACAGACATGGAAACAGGTAGTTAAAACGCAATGAGATAGGAGTCTTGACTTCAGGAGTCCTGGAGACGAGGAAGACCCCTGTCTGGCCTGGGGGGTGATCATCAGGGAGGCTTCCCTGAGGAGGTGACATAGCTGGTGTTGGGGAACCAGCCTTCCAGGCAGTGAGAACAATGTGACCAGATCTGCAAACAGTGTGACTGGATATGGAAAGGTGGTGGGACAGGGAGCCTGGGGGCAGGGTGGGAGCAGATCCCGAGGCAGGGCCTTGGGGCCAGAACGGGACTGGGACCTCGCTGCTGTTGGGGTCCTCTGTCCCTTTTCAAAGTCAACTTCAGGGATCTTCTCCACTCACTGGTTCTTAGTCCTGGCCGCCTGCAGCCCTGGATGGAGAAGCCCTTGGCAGGGGTGTCGGTGCCCGTGGTTCCTGTGTGCCAGGCCGCCTGGGCCTGTTTCTGGCGTCTGCCGCAGCCTCCCTGCGGAGGCCGTCGCCCCTGCCCACAGCCTGTCCTGGGCCGTCTGTTTTTCCTCCTCGGGGCAGAGGCCAAGCTTGTTTTTCCTCCCTGCTCAGGAATCACGCCTCAGGAATACACAAAGCAGTTGTTAAAATATCTGGGTCTGGCCGGGAGGCCGCACACTGAGCCCCTTGTTCCCCCCGCAGACGGTGGCCTCCGCGCATGTCCCAGCTCTTTGCGGGTTGGAAGGGGGTGTCAGGGAGAGACCCTGGCCTTCTGGGCTTCAGGGCTCTCCAGGTAGGAAGGTGGTGGACAATGGGAGTGGGGCAGACACATCATTAAAATGTGCCCACCTGAGACTGCTGATGTCAGACCCCAGAGGCCCTGGCACAGACCTCGGTGGGTGGAGGAGCGGGGCGTGATGGAGCTGTCATGCGGGGTCTCAGGCAGAGCCTCCTGTTGGTGGGGCGGTCCCCAGCACTGCCTGGGGACGGGTCTTCTCCGGCTGCAGCGATGATGATGCTGGGCCCTGTGTGTGCCCGTTTGGGGGTGGGAGGGTCCTGGCCATCGCCATTCTACAGGGGAGGAGACCGAGGCAGCTCTCAGTGGAGCTGGGAGGTAGACATGGGTGTTCTTCCTGAGTCTGCAGCCACTGGACTCCCTCTGTATGTACCAGCTGCTGACATGTGCCGCGCATGGCCTCAAGGTTCAGTTGCAGCACGAAGAGGTTGGGTAGCTCCGTGTAGGACCCTCAACAGGAGGGCGGCAGGGTGGGCCTCATGGGACTTGAAGCTGAGTCCTCCGGAGAGTGGAGAGAGGGAAAGGTTTCCCATGGGAAAACGTGGGACTGCAGGAACGGGGGTCGCAGTGGGAACAAGTGGGCCGTGAGGCCCCTCCAGTGGAGCCCCAAAGTAGGTCTCAACCTGAGACACGCACCTCCTCTTATCTGAGGCCGCACGAGGGGCCTGCACTTCCCGCCGCCCGCCCGCCTCACCCCGCCCCTGTTCCCAACAAATCAGTGAACCAGGGTTAATCTGTTTTCCTGAACACCAGCAAGCCCAGGGGCTGGGCAAATCAGGGAGCTCTCTACTTGGAAAAATAAATTCAAGGGGCTTAAAGGAGCAGGTGCATCCACTAGGAGAGTGGTTTGGTTGGTGCCACCTCTGGCCACATCAGGAGGTGAGGGCTCCCGTCCCCCCAAACATGCAGACCCCTGGGCTGGCCAGGACCAGCAGGTGCCCCAGGCTGCCCAGACTGGGTGGAGAACCAGGGGGCTGGAGGCTCATCCTCCCCTTCCTAAGCCTCCATCTTCTCCCAGCCAGCCCTTCCCAGAGGCCCCGACGGCCCTTACAGCTCCCCTCTGACCTGGCTTAGCTCCTGCTTCTTTTTCCCCACGGGAACTCTCTCCTTTCTTTTCCTCTTGCTTTAGAACGTGCCAAGGGCTCACGCCCTCTCTTTGCCCGGGCCATTCCCTTTCCCTGGAGTGCCCTTCCTGCTCTACTCTGTGGGCCAAGTTCAGTGCCCCTTCATTCTCCAACGTGAAGCCACAGGGCCGATTGGATGGCCCTCAGGAAGTTCCTCTGCCCTCTCTCCGACCTCTCTCCTTGTTGCGTTTCCAATAGCATAAACTCATGGGCTGCTTTTTTGATGATGAGCACGTACCACTTTAGACTTTGATGAACACTCTACACATGTGGCTTCCTACCTTTTGACATGCCTGTAATAATTCTTGAACATGGCAGACATCCATGCACCCAAAGAATTCGGCCATGATGGAAAAAGTCGAAGAGTGGAGTCCACGGGACCTGTGCTGGACTGCCAGCCCTGCTGTGTGACTGCTTTGCTGTGTAACTTTGGGGAGGTTATTTACTCTCTCTGGTCATCTATTTGACTGAGGCTTGTGATAGTGGCCTGCTGAAATAGCCGCAGTGAGGGATGAGATCCCATGAGGACAGGAGCTGGTTGGGCTGGGCACACCAACACGTGCTTGCAGGTTCTGTTCTCTCTCTGGTCGTGAGGCTCCAAGTGCAGGGACACCCTAGGCAGAGGAGGGGTCTAAGCAGCTCCAGAGAACTCTTCTTCCTCCGAGTCACACAGGAACGATGCACCCCAGGGGTGGGAGAAGAATGATGTGTTCTCTTCTCAGTGTGTCTCCTTTCGCGGTCCTCACAGCCCACGGGACACCAGGCTGGGCAGTGGACTGTATGTCAAGTCCCTGGAACGACACGGGGGTGTGCGTCGGCCCCTTGCACACGTGGCCATCAGGGAGTTTCTGGACACCTTTGCTTGGGAGTGTATTCTCCTTTGCTGTCTCCCGGAGACCAAGGTCAGGGTTGTAGAGCCCCAGGGCCAGGAGGCCTTTCCCCCGTGTCCGAGCAATCCAGGGTACAGGCATCTTTTGTAGGGTCTGAGCTCCCCTATCAAGTGTGTCTTCTCCCCAAGGGACCCAGGGTGGAGGCCGGAGGCCGTGGGAGCACCCTGGCTGGAGTGGTAGAAGAGGGAGCAGCCCAGGTGGGAACTGTGGGCCCCCTCCCGGTGTCCGGAAGGAGGGAGGGGCTGGGGACAAGGGCTGTGACACAATCCCGGACTCTGGAAGGGCAGCCCCACCTCGAGAGCCCTGCCTGGCCCCAGGTCTGGAGCCCCCGTTGATGCTGCTCTCCGGGTGTCCGTGGAGCTGCTGTCCTGCTGGGCCCCATGGAGCTGTGGCAGGCTTCGGTTTCACTTACAGAGACAGGCAGGTGGGCAGGGAAGGCAGAAACAGGTGCAGCCAAGGCCCGTGGCCCCACAGGCAGGTGTGAGGAGCCAGCTGAAGCCCCGGCTGTCCCCCCCTGGGCCCCTGCAAGCAGGTGATTTTTTCCTGGAAAGGGTGCTCGCCTGCAGAGGTCACCTGCTGGGCCAGCCCTCACGGGCGTAGCTGCTATAAGTGTGTGGCCTGTGCTGGGAAGGCTGACTGTCTTCTTTCCATCCTGGTAAGGAGGAGTGGAGGGTGGTGGAGGCTCAGTGAGGAGAAATAATGAGGCCGAGGACACGCAGCGGATGTGGACTGCATGGGTCCAAGCACGTTTGTGCCTCTCAGTCTGGGAGAATCAAACGCATCGTGTTTTAAAACAGGATTATTTTGCCACTGGCAGCGAAGGGCCAGCCGTTCCAGGGAACCCTCACCCCCATGTCTCTCCTTCCGTGTGGTGGAGTGAGTGCAAATTTGGGTTGAGACAGGACAGTAGGACTGCATGGGAGCATGCGCCAGCCTCCCCTGCACCTCCAACATGGGGTTCAGAGTCCGCTGGCTTCTCTCCTGTGGCCGATACGTTGTGGCATGGCTGGTGTCCCTTATGTCAAGAGCACCCTGTAGGATACCCATCTTCTTTTTTTTCTTGAGTTGGAGTCTCACTCTGTCGCCCAGACTGGAGTGCAGTGGCATGCTCCCGGCCACCGCAGCCTCGACCTGCTGGGCTCCGGCGATCCTTCCACCTCAGCCTTCCGAGTAGCCGGAACTACGGGCGCATGCTACCTCGCCTGGCTCATTTTTTATTTATTGTAGAGCCAAGGCCTCGCCAAGTTGTCTGGGTGGGTCTTGAACCCGTGGGCTCAGGCAGTCCACTCGCTTCGGCCTCCCAAAGTGCTAGATTACAGGCTGAGCCACTGAGCCCGACCGGTACCCATCTTCTTGACGGAGACACTGATGTGATGGGAGAAGAAACGACTGGTGGCTGCCCCTTGGGTGGAGGTGGGACAAGTCCTCACGGCCTTGGGCCATGAGTCTGCTGCCCCTTCAGCTGTCAGGAGGCCTAGCGATTCTTTCCCTTAACCTGTGCTGCACTGGACGCGTGATCTTCACTCCAGGAACTGTCACACGTTTTACCTCACTGGATCTTAAAAACAAACCTGTGAGCTAGCAGGGCAGTTGTTTATCTCCAGCGTATGTGTGTGTGTTTATCTGATCTGTGTGTCTGTGTATACATGCATGAGTGCGTGTATCGCTGCATGTAACCACACACATGCTGCATGTGCACACATGTGCAGCGAGGTATGTGGTTGTACGTACATGTATGTGTGGTATGTGTGGCTGTGTTTGCACTGTGGCCTTGGGTGTGTGTGCCTATGCACATGTATGTGACTATAATGTGGCATGCCTGTGTATGTGTGCATGCATGTGTGTGGCTGTGCATGAGGTTAGTCATTGTGTGTTGCGTGTTATAAGTGTATGAGATTGTGTGTGTGTGCGCGCGTGTGTGCATCCACATGTGCTCATACGTTTGGGTCTTGGACAAGCATGCCTCATGGCTGAGATCAGAGAGGAGGTGAGAACGTGGCGGCCCCGCAGAGGCAGTGATAGCTTGGAGGTGAGGCTTCATCTTTCTCCTGAAGATTGATTTTGCCTGGGGAGCAACGCTCTAATTCCTGTGAGTCACGCGTCAGAGGAGTTCAAAGCAGCCAGGTGGCGGGACGGTGTCTGGGATTTCAGGTTTCAGGGTGATTCTCTCATTCTGCTCTGATTATTAATTTATTCTTCATGTGAGTCCTTAACGCACCGTTCTTAACCTTTTCTGTGCTGTGGACCCCTTGGCAACCTGGTGAAGCCCGCGGACCCACTTCAGAACGCTGCTAGAAATGCACAGGATAAAAGACACGGGGTTATGAGAGAAACCAATTATACTGAATGCAGTGGCCAAAACGTCAAAGGTGCTGCCTCTGTGATAGGATACGTGGCTTCTTTACCTGCAGCCAGAGGGCAGGGTCAGTGGTGGGTGCGGTGATGGGCGTCACTGGGCCTCCGTGGTGAGCACTGGTAACACCCCGTGTCATGGTGACCCCGGTCACACGTATGGCTGACCGGTGCTGGTGGCAGGCTCGCAGGCACTGTCGTTTCTTTGCCCGGGGGAGACAGCAACTGCAGTTCCAAGTTAGTGTAGATAAAGATGTATTTTTTCATCCAGTTACACGATTTTGCCTTGACTGGAACTTACACACTTTTTGGAAGCCTGAGGGACCGTATGAGCACCCGGTTCAGTTTTTTCCTACATCTGTAGAACTTTTTAAAACAGCGAACATGTGGCCCCCACCCTCCAGCTAGACCTGGGCAGGGGGCACCCCCAAGGGAAGGTACGGGAACGTTCCAGAGCTTCTTGCTGTCACCAGCGCCCCTGCTGAGGCTGCGGGCGGCAGGGGGCCTAGTGAACCTCCTGATGGAAAAGGGGGCTCCCCTTGACCCCGGGCCCGGGCCCAAGCTCCTCTCGGGGGAACTAGAGCTTGAGGCTGTGTTTCCCGTGTGAACCTGGGTGGTGGCAGGACTGTGTGAGTTTCAGAGGTCAAGTGAGGTGTTGATTCTTCTCCCTTTTGGGAGGGGCTGTGGCTCCCAGCCCCTCCTGTTCCAGAGCTTTGCAGAGCCCACGGGAGCTTTCCCAGGACGGACCCCCACCTCCTGCCATCCCTGGGCATCTCTGGGCTTCCAGGTGAGGCTGTTCACTAGGGCTCCAGAGCCCGCCGCAGAGGAGCTTCAGGGAGTGAAAGTGGCTGCCTGGGACCCCGGCGCCTGGTGTTTACCCAGAAATTGTGCTAATCCCGCTAATTCCCATGCAGTCTCTTGGCTCTGCCTCCTGCCTGCTTCTCCTGGAGGGGTGGGAAGGCGAGGCCGAGGAAGCGGCAGGCTGCCCGGCACTCCCCCTGCTGGATGCGCTCCCCGTGGGGGTTCGTGAAGCCTGGGGGCCATGGTGGGAATCTGAGCAAATACCATCCCACCCTCACCCTGTTCTCCTATCCCTGAAGCAACCACACTCTAAGGCCTCAGGTGGCATCCCAGCCAGAGGGCCTGACTGCAGACCCGGCCCTTGTGCCCTCCGTGGGGAGTGGTCTTGGGCAGCTCACTTCCCGGGAGCCCTGACTTCTTCCCGGGTGAGCATCATGGTGCCATGGCTCTGGGCAGACTTTGGCGTGAGGGAGCTGCAGCCACTGTGTGTAAGTAGGCTTAGGTCCTACAGCAAAATGCCCGAGACTGGGTGATCTACCTACAGCAGACATTTTTGTCTTACTGTTCCAGAGGCTGGGGAGTCCCAGATTGAGGTTCTGGGAGGTTCTGTAGGAGGGCCTGTTCCTCACAGCCTTCTAGCTGTAGTTCTTCTGACAGGTCTTCTTTTTTTTTTGAGTTGGAGTCTCACTCTGTCGCCCAGACTGGAGTGCAGTGGGATGCTCCCGGCCACCGCAGCCTCGCCCTGCTGGGCTCCGGCGATCCTTCCACCTCAGTCATCCGAGTAGCTGGAACTACAGGCGCACACTACCACGCCAGGCTCATTTCTGATTTTACTGTAGAGCTGAGGTCTCCCAAGTTGCCCAGCGGGCCCTGAACACGTGGGCTTAGGCCGTCCTCTTGCCTCGACCTCCCAAAGTGCTGGGATTGCAGGCTGAGCCACCAAGCCCGGCTCTGACAGCTCTTCTGAGTTGATACTCTATGCCAGCCTGGGCTGGGCCAGTGGTGGGGATGCTGAACAGCTCCTGGCCTGGAGATGTGATGAGTCGGGACGTGGTCTGACTCCCGCAGGGCTCCAACCATGGGCTGGGAGGGGCGGCGGGGCTGCTCAGAGGAGGTGGTCTGAGTGGCATCTTGAAGGAAGCGTAGGAGTTCATTGCACACAGAAAGGGGAAGGGTTTCCAGTGGGTGGCACGACTTGAGCAGAGGCCTGGCTGTGTGCAGGGCCAGGGCCACGCACGTCTGGCTGGGGGGTCAGGTGGCCGGGACAGGAGGCTGCAGGATGACCCAGGAAGGCCTCACCTGAAGGCCAGGGAGCACCCCAGGGCCTTGGTCGGGAGGGATGAGGTGAGACTGGGGATTTGGGAAGGTGTCTGACTGAAGGGTGGGGCGACCTGGGGGCCACCAGAGATGCGAAAGGCACCAGGACCCAAAAGGAAAGAGTCTGGGATGGGCACCATTCATTCACTCGGGTGTCCAACTGAAAATATGAGCCGTCTCTGACACCACCCTCCTTTAAAAAAGAATGTGACTTTCAGATTTCTTGTCTGTAGTATTTGGTATGAATGACGTACTAGCAGCATCTGCAGGAGATGAGACATGTTGGGGAATGTTTGCTTCGAGCCACCGCCCAGCTCGGGTGGGAAGCGGCCTGTACCCCGCATCCCTCTGGCTGTACCTTCTCTCCCCACCCCACCCCACCCCACTGTCAGACTGCAGCAGGATCTGTCAGCTCTCCCACAAGCTTCACTGCTCGCCCTTGGTGCAAACCGCCATCACATCTCTGGGTTATTGCAGCAGCCCCCTCTACCCCCAAAAGCCTGCTCTCCGCAAAATAGTAACCCCCCCCTTTACTCCGGGAGTCACATCCTGTAATGTCCCTGTCCTGGTCAGAACCCTCTGGTGCCTGCACCTCCCTTCTCGCCGCTACTCAAAGAAGCCAGCTCCTTCCGCCGGCCCTTGGCTCCTGCCTCTGTCCTCTGGCTGCCATGGGGCAGCCCCTCGGGCGCCCTCTCCCCTCCTCAGAGAGGCAGGGCCACGCCACCCCGCTCTGCTCTTCCAGCCGCCCTCTGTCCTGCTGCTCGGCATTCTTTTCCTGAGCTGCCTCCCACCAACTGGAATTAAATCTACATCTATTTCCCCCCTGAGTTGTCTCTCCCAAGTAGAATGCAAACCCCACATGTTGTATTTCAGCACCGGGCGCGATGCCTGATGCATCAGAGGGCTTAAAAATATGTGGGGGGCGAGCGTGTGAGTCAGTTGGGGATGAAATGTGTGAAGGAGTGAGGGAATATACAAATAATCAATGCAAGATGGATCTGGTGGGCAGAGAAGTGACAGGAAGATGAGGGCCCTTCTTGGGGACCTGCAGGTTGTGGGTCCCCTATTTTGTCTTTCTTTCTCCTTGACTCTAAGCTGGGGGTCATCACCTCTGACTCTGTTTCTCACATCAGTAGGAACTTATTGCTTAGATTTTAACAATCTGGGTAAAAGGTGATGAAGATGCCTGGCAGTTGTCCGGGAGGTTGTTCAGACCAGACGACTCTCAGGACTAATAATCCTCCAAATTAATTAAACCTTCCTTCCCAATCATGAGAGTGATCTGAAGCTGGTTGCGCGGAAAGCGAGCGGGTGGCGGTGGGGGGGGGTGAATCTGGGTCGGCGTTGGGTGCAGTGTGGGTGATGCTCTGTCTCCTCTTGCAGGGCTCCCACCCAGGACCATGAGCGCCTAAGATGGAGACGTCCGCCTCAGCCACTGCCTCAGAGAAGCCAGACGCCAAGAGCGGGATCCTGGAAGGCACCGGCTTCCCCGACCCGGGCAAGAAAGCCTCTCCTCTGGTGGTGGCCACGGCGGCAGCGGTGGCTGCCCAAGGAGGTACGGTGTGTTTCGCACGTTCGGAGGGCAGCAGGGGTGTTTTCATGAGAGACATGGCCCACACCGTCAGGGAGGCATGGAGGGCGCCCCTGCTCTGGGGAATCCCAGGCGCTACAGAGGCCGCTTGCAAGTGGGCCCGGCGGTCTTGCCACCCTGAGCCCGGGCGGCTGGGCTGCCTCCGACGGGCAGAGGGAAGGGAGGAGAGGCGGGCGGTCCTGGGGTGCGTGCAGCTGGCATATTCGAGAAGTGCCCAGAGGATGTCTTCTTGCGTCTCACCCGCCGCCGACTATTTTGGAAAGTAATTGTCTCCCGATGTCTTCTGGCTGTAATTAAAGGGTGAGGTACGGAATTTAGTATCCTAGGTGAATTTCTGGCCAAGTTAATTATAACAGAAGGGCCGGCCTAAGCCACAGCCTCTCATTTTACTGCCCCAAAGAGAAATGCTCTCTGGTTTCTCCAGGGCCTGTCCGTGCCAGCATCCCGTTGGGAAAGTTTGGCGGGAAGGCGAGACCTCCCCTGTGTCTGCGCAGTCCATCTGGAGGCCACAGAACTATTTCTGTCTCTGAGGAATGGAGAGACTGAGATTGCCTTTCCTTCCCTTTCTCTTCACATGCGTTTAGTCATGCCCTGTTGCTCTCATGGCAAGCACAGCCTCGACAGCAGCACGGGGAGGAACGGGCACCTTGGCCAGGGCTGGTACTTGGGCAGTGTCCCTCAGGGATGTGCACGCCAGTTGTGGGGGGCTCGTCTCAGTGCAGACCCCAGTTCAGCATGTCAGGGCAGGCTGTGTCTGCGTGTCTGTCCAGCGCTGAGGTGAGTCTGGTGCGGTGGGGTCGCAGGGCAGGTCGGCCTAGCTTGGGGCCGGAGCCGAGGAAGACCGCCAGATTCTTGTGGGGGCTTAGGAGTTGGTGTTGCTAAGAACAGACTGGAGGACCTCTGGGTCCTTGCTACTATTTTCCCGTGATTCTCAGTTGGATTCTAAGATTGTGTGGCCCGAGTCAGGAAAGGGAGGTCTGAGGTCAGCCTTTGGGGTTCTTTAGGGAGGTGGGCATCTGGCCTCCTGACCTGGGTGGTGCCTCTCTAGGCCCTCGTCCTGGGATTCAGGGAACAGCTCTTGGGTGTTGTGGGAGGAGCCAAAGTTGGAGGTGGCCACCCACGCAGGGAGGGAGGAGTGGAGAGGAGGGGAAGCAGAAAGCCAGAGCCTGGTCCTGGGGCCACGTATCTGTTCCTTCCCCTGGGTCAGGGCTTCCCCGGCCCATGGCCTAGCCTCTGGCTCTCCCTCTGCCAGGTGCTCCGAGGCTCCAGTGAGCAACGCGTTCTCTCTGGTGTGCCCCTGCGGTTCTCAGCTGGACCCCTTCCCCCTCTCACTAGCCACCTACCTCTCTTAAGCCATGAGTGGATCACGAACTACCATGGTGCTTTACTCCTGTGTCACAGCAGCGGAGAACAGACTCAGGCAGTAATTAGGCAGTAATTAGGAGGTAACTGGGGAAGGGGAAGCCCCTCTAGCATGCGACCTGGTTGTCACTGCTGGCACAACAACAACAGATGCTTGAGGGATTCTCCCTCAGGGTGGGGTGGGGTGGGTGGAAAGCCCAGAAACTTGGGAGGTCACGGAGGCATCCATCACCCCTCTCTGCTCTCCCCTGCCCCCACCCCAGGACGCCTTTCCTGCCCACCCCCACAGGCCTCTGTCCCCTTGTTGCCTGGCCCCAGGGCAGCTGGTGAGGTTCCAGCAGAGGATGGAGCGGGCCTAGTGAGCCCAATTGCTGCAGAGGCAGTGTGCAGGCCTCGGAGCCACCTCCCAGCAGCTTGTCTGGGAAGGCCCTCCGGGAGTCAGGGAGAGCAACTTGTTCATGTATAGAGCACAGCCCGGGCTTCCTGGGGTGACTCGCCCAGCACTGGTGGACCGTGGTCGCTGCAAGTCGGGATGAGGTGAGGGGCGCCCAGTGGTGCCGCCCAGGGGCCACTGACCTGAGTCTTAGTTTTCTTGATCTGTGCCGCGAGGGGATTTGACAGACATTGTCCACTGTCTTCTTGATCTTGGAACATCAGGTCTTCCTTCAGTGTTATGGATGGTTGGTAGAGCTGCATGAGCGAGAATCCTTGTGTACTCCACAAACCCGAGTCCCCCAGAAGACTCCAGAAAGCCTCTGACGTGGGTCTCCCCGCCCACGGGAGCAGGCGCAGTGGACCTATGGAAGGAGGTGGCAGGTGGCAGCAGGTGGCTGGCATGAGTCTCCCTTGGGGTGGGGACACTCCTGCACTCAACTCTGGGTCTCAGCCTCTGGTGCTGGGCCCAGAATGAAGGGCACCCGGGATCTCCGGGAGATCCGAATGGTGTAGGAGACAGGGTGACATCGGTGAGGAGCTGGGTGTGGACAGTGGGTGGGGGAGACACGGGGCCTGCACGGCGCCTGGGAGAGGGAATTGTCCTCCATGCACACGGGCCTGCTGCGGGGTGCGGGGAGCTGAGAGCTGCGTGTTGAAGGCCCCTCTTCCTGAGTTGTCTGGAAAAGACGGGTCGGCCATCCTGATTGGAGGCCTGTTTGCTGGGGCCTGAGTGTGACCGAGCTCTGCTCAGACGTCCGGCACCTCCCAGGCCCAGTTTTTTCCTTCCGAGCCCGCGATGTGTCCTCATGGTTTGCTCCCTGATTTGGGGTCTGGTGGAAAGGCATGATTTGCACAAGCTTAGTGTTCCTGGTTTGCCACACTTTGTGGGGGGTGGGGTGGGGCCTGTCTGAGCATGTCAGGTGCACAGTGGCGAGGCGTGGAGAGTTGGGGGAAAGGGCTGAATCCAGCAAGTTGGCGGGCTGAGTTCACTGACGTCTGTGAGGTATCCAGATAAGGGGTGAGGGGGAACCCTGTGTTCCAGGCACCTTATGACCCCTCATCCAACTTCTTCTGCCCCACTGACACCAGCCCCATGCTTTTACTCCACCGCTAGAACTGTGTGACTTTGGTTGGTTCTGACAGCGACCGCCCCTGCAGGCAGAACAATTCCACCTCTGCATTTTATTATTATTATTATTGTTATTATTATTATTATTATTGAGTTGGAGTCTCACTCTGTCTCTCAGACTGGAGTGCACTGGCCGCTCCCGGCCACCGCCGCCTCGACCTGCTGGGCTCCGGCGATCCTTCCGCCTCAGCCTTCCAAGGAGCCGGAACTACAGGCGCGCGCTACCATGCCCGGCTAATTTTTTTGATTTATTGTAGAGACGAGGTCTCGCCAACTTGCCCAGGCAGGTCTGGAACCCGCGGGCTCAGGTAATCCACTCGCTTCGGCCTCCCAAAGTGCTGGGATGACAGGCTGAGCCACCGAACCCAGCCCCGCGTTATTTTTAATCTGTGAAAATTGGAACAGCCCAACTGTTCATTGATAGGAGATGGATTAACCAAACCCTGGAACATGGCGAATGGAACGTGATGTAGCCATTGGAAATGTTTGTTAAGACTTTGTATTCACAGGGCGGGAACATGCTTCTGTGTTAATATTAAGTGGAAAACGCAGGAGGCGACCACCCTCAAGCCCCGTGAGGAAAGAGGCAGAGAGGGAAGGCCCAGAGTGGGGAGTGGGTTGAGGAGGCCGAGTCTCCCGTGTCAAGCCCCTGTGAAGCTCTAGGTTCTTGGCTGGAGTGGTGGGTCTGCCTGGTTCACGAGGGTCCGAGCCTCTCTGTCAGTAGATGAGACCCGGGTGGGAACGGGGCTTGCCCGAGGCTCCAGCTGCTTCAAGCTTGGGGCTTGGGGCCCCTGTCTCTCGTGGGGTGGGAATCTCAGGTATTTGCCTTTAGATTGTAATATGGATGGTTTGGGGGTGATTTGAGTCTTCATTGGGGCCCAACTGCCCCTCGGTGGTGAGTGTCCAGGCTTGGCAAGATCTCCTTGTGTCTCACCAGCACTGATGCCACCTGCTTTCTTCCAGACAGCCGATTCTTTGAGGTCTGGAGCCTTGACTTATTTGGAAAGTCACCTGGCTTGCCTAGCCTCTGCAGTTGACTTCCCTTAGGAACCCACAAGACCAGACCCGTGGCGGGGAGCTGGTGTTTCCACTCAGAGTTGCCACCTCCCTGGGCCAAATGTGCATGAGAAACACATTTGCAGGGCAGCATGGCCTGGCCAGACCAAAGGAAAAGGCAGCCCTGTGGTCAGACCGGGGACAAGGTCAGCTTCATAATCTGGCAGGAGCAGCTCCTTAGAGCAGACGGCATGAGCTGTGGCGGGTGCAGGAGCCGTGGCGGGTGGGTTCTTTCCCAGCCTCTCCTGCCATGGTGCGAACACTTGGGAAATCTTTAGAAATGCATTTTGGCCCAGAGTCTCCGCCCCCCCCCTTTAATTTCCAAAATGGTGTGATTTTAGAGGCAATTTGATTCAGATGTTTCTCATTGCTTTACACCAAGCTGTCCAAGATGCTGCTGGATTTTCCTCCTCCACTGTGGGTTTTCTTTCCAAAAATATTTCGGAACCTCTCTGTGTGCTCAGCTGAGCACCAGGGACACGCTAAGCCTCTGGGACAACATGAAAGGCTAGAGCCATGAAACCCTGGAGCTGGTTCTTGATCTCATGAGTCTTGCTGGTTTCTGAAGTCAAGCAGCCAGCTGGACTGCAGGAAACCCGGGATGCACCTGCAATGGCCCGCCCTCGCCCCTTACACGGAGTGTCCACGGTGTGCTGGGCCAGGCGTGGGTCCCACCGGCAGCAGCAGGCTTCTCTGGGAGTGGTCAGGAATGCTCATTCTTGGGCTCCACCCCGGACCTACCGAATCTGATCCTATGGGTGGGGGGGGGGGGAGGACCCAGCAAGCTGTGTTTAAACCAGCCTTCTGGGTGATTCTGATCGTGCTTAAGGTGGAGAACCACATGATCTGGCGCCGTGAGGTTGGGTGAGTCTCTCCATGCAAAATGGGTGTCAGACGCTGCTTCCATTGCAGAGCTTCCAGGAGGCTTCCAAGGGGGTTGTGCACTTCTGCCAAGCGCTCCACGGATGCAGCTGTGAGATGGCCTCTGAGTGCAGCAGTGCTGAGTCATAGTAAGAAGCAGCTCAGGCCCTTTAACTAGACTGCCCGGTTAAGTCCCAGCTCTGCCTCAGTTTCTTCATTTGTAAAATGGATACAGTCATGGCAATGCCTTTGTCGTGTTGTAAGAATTCCTTGAGTTATTAATAGCAACGCACAGTGCTTAGAATAGCATCAGGCCCAGAGGTAGCTTTACGTGAGGTCCAAGTGCAGTATTTGCTTGATTAACTATTGACATCCTTCTGACTAGTATTCTGTTTCTGGGTCTGATGGCGATTCAGGACATCTCTCTTTCACCGGTAACCCTTGCCCACTCACTTGCTGAGGCCGATGGCAGGTAGGAAGTCCGGGTTCCTGGTATCTTTCTACTAGAGAGAGGTAGCGGGAATCCTGGGCTGAAAATCAGACCTGGGTCCCTGTCCCACCTTGCTTTGCTCCCAAAGGATGCCCCTGGTAGCTGCCCTGAGCTGGTCCCAGCCTCTCTGACTCTGTCTTTTCCCCAGTACCCTGGAGGGTGGGACCAGATTAGGGGTTGCCAAAGTTGGCCAAGCCTTAGAACCTCATGAGATGACCATAGTCAGTGCAGGCTCCCGGGCTGCCCCAGGGCTGGGGCCTGGACATGTGTATTTTTAATAGGCTTCCCAAGTCATTGGGTGCATTTTGTCCAAGGCATGGACCCGATCCTTCGGACTGTTAAAGAGTCTCGGGTCAGGGGACTAACTGGTTGCAGCTGGTATATACAGGCAGGGCTGTGACCAGCCAGCATAACCGTGGTTCAGCACTGTGACTCTTGGCACAGTGCTCTGATGCTCCAGGAGGCCTCTGTGCTACCTGTGTACACTGGCCCTGCTGGCTTCTTGGGAAGTTTCTCTGAGGCACATTTCTGCTTTGTGGTAAGGCGTGCTTATGAGGCTGTATTGTGATGCTGTGCAAATACCAGAAGTCTTCAGACTTTGAGCATTTTTGCCAAGTTGCCCAGGGCTAGAAAGTCCCTGCACGTGCTCTCATCCACCTTACTGTACCCAGAAATGTGCTTGATACCCTTCCATGGACACACGTCTTCAAGTCCCTGGTGTCTTTGGCCTCTGTTTCTGTGCCTTCCTCCTGCCCTCCAGGTTGTCCTTGTGTGTTCACCACTGTCCCCAAGCCCCCTCCTTTGCAGCAGGCATCCAACAAATTATGACTGAGTCTGATGCTACCATGCCAGGGGTGTGCCCAGCAGGCCGGTGGGTCAGCCGCCTGTAGGCATGAGGGTCAGTTGAGGCTGGTCCTGCTCCTTGGCCCCTCCCCACAACTCTTGGACAGCAGAGATCTTGCTGAGTGGGCCCGCCTCTCCAGCTTATCTGAGTTTCTCTGCCGGGACCACACACTTCTGCTTTGGGCTTGGGGATGCACTCAGGTGTGACTAAGTGGGCAATTATTCTTATGTAAGTGATTTTCAGGATTGCTGTTGATGCCGTTTCTAAGCTTGCTTTATGACCCAGCCACACAGAACGGTCAGTTCCCATCAGACTCCATCCAGAGAGCAGATCTCAGTGCCTCGTGACAGCCTGGCTTCCAGGTGGAGTGACCACCCTGGCACTTTTAAAGGCAGGCTCGGGGTGTACTGCAGAGGCTGGGGATGAGGCTGGGGACTCCTTCCTGTTCACAGCAGAGTCTGGCGGGGAGGGTAGCTTGAGGTCAGTTAGGCTTGGGCTCTTGTCAGCTCTCTGCTTACCAGCCATGTGTTCTGGATGCATCAGGGAACAACTGCTCTGAGGTCTGTGAGATACAGATGGTGGTGGTCATTACTTTTGACTACCATGAGGTTCAGTAGGTCACGCTCTGCAGAGTGGCCAGCGGGAGACTGAGCACAGAGCAAGTACAAGTTCGCCTCACGGAAACCTGAGGTCTCCTCTCACTTGTCCTGGCCTCACGCTCGCTGCTGTGCTCTGAATGCCGCTCAAAACAGCCACCCGGCATGCCTCTGTGCAGCAGGTTGTTACTGCTGCCGCCCCAGCCCAAGGTCTGTGCTCTGGAAGGCTCCCGAGCCCTGCCTGACTGCCCTCCTTGCTTGTGGGGGCCGCCACACACGTTTGCATGTCACCTTGATGTTACTCTGTTTTCTGGCTGGGGCCCGGGAACGGGTCAGCTCTGCTTCCCTGAAGTGAAAGCATCGGAGGACAGTGCTGGTGGCTCCTGCATGCTCCCGGGGCCTGGGACATGCCTGGCGGGCACAGCCTCCTTCCTTGTGGTTCGCTGTGGGTGTGAAACTGATGCGGAGTTGGGGAACACTTCGAAGCCATTTCCACTTATGGAAGTGGAAAAGGCCCTGGAGATCCTCTAGCCGGAATCCATTCATTTTACAGATGTGGAAACTGAGGTCTAGAGACACAAAGCCCAAACAGTCACCTGGTGATAAGATTCGACCCAGAAACTGATTTCCCAGGAAGCTCCCAGCAGGTGTCCCCCAGCTGTCCCCCACACTCGTCCCCCTCCTGGCCCAAATCCCAACTTCCCAAATTGACGGTGTTTATGTTGGAAACATTCTTCTGATGTTTGGATCCGTCAAAACTAATTTTAGCATTTCTAAAGCTTGGTAAAAATACAGCCTCATTACTTTGATGTCAGCACATAGTTTACTATTAGTATATTCTGGGGTTTATCATTTTAGTCATGTTTAACACGGCTGCGCCAGGCATGCACTATTAAATCTGGCTTATTTTACATCCCTGTCCGGAATTATTTATTTGTAACAATTTCCTCTCTATCAAAAGACACAGCTAATGCTGTGTTTTAATGTGTTATTTACACACAAAATAACCTATTTACAGCTCGGTATGCGCCGAAGGGAGAATGGATGGGCCCCGCTCCCTGCGTTCTGTTCTATCAGAGTTTAACAATCTGGATTGCTAATAGAACCATTTATCATGGGTGGGGGGCGGGGGGGAGCAGATAATTTATCTTGTGTTTGTGGCCAGGTCTCACCGCTCCTGACCTCAGGAGCATTTTGAGGCTCATGAAGTCAAGCCCTGCATTGGGGTGGACGGGGGACACCCTGGCCCGGGCACTCTGGGTTCGCTGTGTTCCTGTGTGCGTCCCATGGATGATTCTGGAACGTGGACCAGAGAGGCGGTGATGACGGAGACACTGTCTCTGCCCTCTTGGAGCTCCCTGACGGACGTGACACCCAGGAGATGGTGACGAATCTTGTCCCTGGGGCATCACAGGGGAGGCAGCGTCGGAGCTGGGCCTTTAGGGACACGCAGGGTTTCACCAGGCGGACAGAGGAAGGGGCGGGTGGGCACTGGTGGGAGAGGGAGTGGCAAAGCACCCCCATGGGAGTGTGGGGGCTGGGTCAGCCATGGGTCCACCCAGCCAGGGATAGTAGTATGTGGGGTCTGAAGGATGAGGCCTCCTGTTACCCAGGAGGGAGGCTCAGGGGCGAGCAGGGCTGTGCAGCGGGGCAGACCGCGGCCCCGTGGGCTCTGCCAGAGCTTCTTTGAATGGTCACTAAGGGTAAGGAGGGAAGTAGTCCACCTGGAGACCTGGAGCTCTGTGTGGACACCAGGTGCAGGAGTCGCGGGCTCTGTCCTCTGAGACCCCCGCCCAGGATGCTGTTGTGGGCATTGCCCGCTGTCTGGGGTGAGCCAGGAAAATGGCAGGGAAGGGTTGGGGTCCTGGTGACACTGCTGCCACAGCCCTGTGCCCTCGCTGCCCAGCGTTCCATGGGAAGCAGCCGCACGCTCAGATCAGGGGCCTGGGAAGGGTCACCGAGTGGCATTTACATAGTACAGCAGGGCATGGGGCAAGCCTAGGGGACGGTGTACAGAGCGATGAACTCCAGTGTGGTCTGCAGACTGGGCTCGGGCTCGGACAGATAAGCGTTGAACCCTGGCCCCACCCCTTACAGTCGGATGGCCTTGGGTGATCTGAACCCCAGCGTCTGCATCTTTAAAGTGGGCAAAATTTTTACCATTTGAGGGCTGGGATGACCAAAGACGAGACTGAAGTGCTTAGATAGCGCCTGGCACACAGTGGGCGTCTGTCAAGGGCAGCTCCTGCTGTAAGTATCACTGTTCTTATTATTGCTATGATTATTGAGTCAGTAATGATCGCTTGAAATATTGGGCACATATGTTACCAATAAATATTGGACAGCATGAAGGAATGAGCTGAGTGTTGGTAGTAAAAAGCAGTTAACCCATGACATGCAAGGGGAAATGGTGTGAGCAAAGGCCCTGGGGTCTGAGGATGGCATGGAGTGACTCAGGAGGCTATGCTGAGCGGTTGAGACTGGTTTCGTCAGTTCCTTTCCTTCCTGGCCCTGGCACATGCTCACACCAGAGGCCGTGTCCAGTGACCCCTTGTGGGGTCTGCGTCCCACTGCTGCTTGTAGCTACACGTGGACATTGGCAACTCAGACCCTTTCGTGTACGACTCACTTGAACCCCCTCCGGCGTCTGGCTGTGGCCGGATGCCAGCTCCTCCTTCCCTCCTGGGTGGGCAGGGTGGGGACAGAGCCTGAGGGCCTCTGTCTTGAGAAGCCGCCCTTGGCTCTTTCCCTGTGAATATGTCCCGGCTGGCCCTGCTCACAGAGGGTGTGGACGGTTGCTTGGTGTTGTGGAGGCCTGGGGAGTCTGAAACCCTGACACTCAGTAGCCAAGCCTCTGGGCAGAGTAGGGCCTCCTCTGCCGTCTGCCTTTCCATCCTGTCGTCAGCTGTGATTTGGGGAGGAGGATTGGGTTTGGTGGCCAGACAGTGGATACCAGGCACTGCTTTGCACCTTCCATAATCCCTGCTGGAAATCCCTCTGGAAATGGAGAAATGTCCAGGAGAAGCCTCTTGCAGGGCAAAGCCTGTGGTCATTGCATGATGTGACGGTGACCCCAGCGGGGAAGCCCTTTCCCCCAGTGGCTGCTGAAGTTCCATCAGGCATTTACACTTTGGCTGTCACCTCACATCTGGGTTTGCACAGAGGCCCACGGTGTCCTCATCCTCCTGTGACCGTTCCCCCAGTGACCCCTGGGACTGGGCAGCCTTTGGGCACCAGAGCACCTGGGACTGGGGGGCTAACCCAGGAGACAGGAGGGTCAGAGAGGGAAGCATAACTTGCCAGAGACACACTTTGCTAGTCCACGAGGTGCTGGGGCTGGATCTTTGTCCTGTTGCTGGTCCCCAGAACTGTGAGGTCTCCACACTGGTCACATTCCTCCACACCACGTCGGTCACCAGGAGAGCAGCAGGTGCCTTCCCTTAGAGGACAGGCAGAAGTGAGTTCACATCTGGCTGCCAAAGTAGAGGTGACGAGGCTCACCTCAGCCAGCTGTGTAGGGCAGGGGTCTGGCGTGTGGGCAGAGGGGGATGCTGTCATTATTCTTACCCACCTGAGAAGGCCTATGGCAGCTCCTGGTTGTGTTGTCAGGTACCAGAACAGTGCTGAGCTTTCCAGCTGCCCAGGGCTCCCAGCGGTGCTCACGGCCGGGCCCCTGCTTCCCAAGTTCTGCACTGGCTGAGAGGGAGGGCCCAGCAATTCCATTCTTCTAGAAACACCCAAGAGAACTGATAAAACTGTGTCCATAGTATCCTTGTGTATGAGAATTTATAGCAACCTTATTCATAATTGTCTGCAAACGAAAGTAACCCACGTGTCCGTCAGCTAATGGATGGATGCACGCAACACGGTATAAATGGACAGTGGAATATTATTTGGCCATAAAAAGGAGCGAAGTGCTGATAAATGCCACACACTGACGAACCTTGCAAACATCATGCTGCGTGAAGGTAGCCTGGCATGAAAGGACAGACCTCGCATGATTCCATTTCTGTGAACCCTCGAGAACAGTTGACTCCACAGAGGCAGAAAGTAGATGAGCAGGTGCCAGGGTGGCGGGGGGAGGGAGTAGGGAGTGATGGCTGCGGGGATGGAGTTTCTTTTTGGGGTGATGAAAATGTTCTGTAATTAGATAGCAGTGATGGTTCTACAACCCTGTGAATGTACTAAAAACCACTGAGTTGTGGACTTTCCTAGGGTGAGTTTTATGGTATGTGAATTATATCTCAGTTTTAAAACAAGGAGGGAGGGAAAGAGGAAGGAAGTGAGGGGGACGGAGGAAGGCTGTTGCCCTTGTCCCTTGTGGCGTCCGGGCCTGGCCTTATCAGGGTCCCCACTGCCCCCGCGGGTCCCAGGCCCCTCAGGGATGAGGACCTGGCTTTCCCTGGCCCATGAGCAGCCTCCCAGCCCCTTCTATAGGCTGCAGAAGCTCTAAAGTTGTCTGCAAATGAAAATAGCGAGTGGAAGGACAGTGTTTAATGACGGAGTGAATAATGACATTAAGAGTGCGAGTCTGGAGGGGCGCTGAGTCAATCACTTGAGAAAGGGTGCCCGCCTCCAGCTCCCTTCCAGAGTTTCATCACCGGTCATGTCCTCCCATGGACTCAGCATGATGGACTGCGCGATGTGGGGGCTTTGCAGGGTGGGGCCCACTGGCCAGGCGGGCAGTGAGAGAGACCCTGCTGGCCCTGTCTATGGCAGGACTCCGGTTGGATGGACCTGAAGATGGGGTCCCTGCCCTGCTGGACATCAGCAGCTGTGCTGGGAGGAACCAGGGCTTGAGGGATTTCACCACCCTCTTGCCCCAGTCGGAGAGAGTCAGGCTTCGAAGCGGGAGTGGTGTTGGGGGCCTCTGATCCCATGGGGGCCCAGAAAGGGGGGTGATCTTGCCGATGCCACACAGTGAGCACGCGATGGATTTTGGTAAGGAGCAGATCTGGGACCCCTGCCCCAATATGGTCACCCCGGGTGGTGGGCACCAGATGCTCTGTGGTGTTCTCAGCCGGGTGTGTTGTGTTCCCATCTGTGTTCAGAGCAGCATGTGCAGGGGGCCAGCTCCTTCTGTGGCAGACTGTGGCTCTCAGTAAGTGGCAGTGTTGGCCAGGGTTGCGTGCTGAGGCTGTGGTGGTCTGGTGCAAGACCTCCCGTCCTGGCCTGAAGTTCCCAGTGAGTCCTCTCCCTCCACCATTCCTCCCGCCTCTACCCCATGGCCTCATACTGTTTCCGGGGAGACCCAGCTGGCAGCCTGTCTCCTCTCCCCAGCCCTGTGCTGTGCAGGATGGGCGGACCCCCAGGCTTCTCAGGGTGTCCTGAAAGAGACACTTGAAATGCATGAGGACACAGGGAGACTGCAGTACCTTGGCCTGAACGGACAGCTCTTCTCTGTTGGAAACCGAGTCAGGACGCTGGGCCGCGAGTGACAGAAACCCATGCAGAATGCAGACTCCCTGAAGCTTCGTGGAGTTCTTGGCCTCCATAACTGGGGAGCCCAGGGTTAGATTTGGATTCGGGACTAGCTAAACCTGAGTGAGGCTCCAGTGTACCCCCAGGACATGTCTCTGGCTTTCCTCTGGGTCGGCGTCCAGGCAGCTCCTGTTCACCAGGTGGTAGCGCTGCTGCGGGTGAATGTGGCCTGATGCCCGAGAGCTCGGATGGAGGGGCGTCTCATTCCAGGTGATTCCAGCGAAAGCCTGGGGCCTTCTCACTGGCTAGCCTGGGGCCAGTGCACCTTCTGAATCAGCCGCTGGGACCCGGCCCTGCGGTGTGGGAGGCTTAGCCCCTTACCTGAAGGGTCCTGCAGAGAAGAGAGGCCCATGCGAGGATGGGCAGGCCAGACACAAACATCCACCTCCTGCAGCCAGTTGGCAGGAGGAGTGGGGAGGACACCGGGGAGGACACCAGGGAGGCCTGGGCCCCTGTGGACACTCGCCTGTGGATGACAGATCAGAGCTCTGGCTTGTCAGAAGCAGCAAGGACTCCTCTGGTTACCCCGTCCCTGGGCCTTCTCCCTTGGACTGCATCAGGAGTGACCAGGCCCCTTCCCTAGTGGTCCTTTTGAGCTCCCTGTGGTGGAATACACAGTGTCCCTGAGACGTGCCAGACCAGAGCCTTAGAGAGAAATGCCGGAAAGTTCAGGAGTGGTGTCGCTAGGGAGTGTTCCCTAAAGAACGAACGGTCTGTGGGGGGCTCCTGGGAGGCCCGAAGTGGCAGAAGCCTGGAGGGGGTAAGGACACATTTGAGGGCAGGGGCAGTGCTGGCTCCAGAAGCAGCTCCATACAGGGGGTCAGGGGAGAGGCACGGTTGGAAAGGAGGCTGGAAGCGCTGCAGGGAGCCTGGGGTGCCCCGTGGAGGAGTCTGGACTGTGGGTAATAGAGAGCCATTGAAGGGTTTTGAGCAGGAAAAGGACACTTAGACTCAGCACATCTCTTTGCTGATTGACTTGAAGCACTCTGTAACCACCAATGAAATCCTGCCGGACATCTCTGCTTTTCCGAAAGTTATTTTTCCTCCTTCTTTCCCTCCTTCCCTGTCCCCTCTTCCTTCTTCCCGCAAGTTTATTGAAGACCTACTTAGCGCCCTGGGAGATGCTGTAGCCACAGGGTCACAGCTGGAAGCACACAGGCAGGTACACGTCTCCCAGAAACGACCCCAAGAGATGGCCGTTTGGAGAAGACTGTAAACGGGTATTCTAGCAGGGAGAGATGGGGCTTGGCTGCCAGTCTTCACCCAGGCGGGAAGGCTTTTCCCAGGGTGGTTGAAGCCACGATCCCTCTCAGATGTGCTAGTTAGGCCCGATGGAAAACCGCTTCCTGTGCTGGGGGAGAGGGAGAAACTCACCCAAAAGCCAGCTGCAGGCTGAAGAGCTGGTTCAGGACATCCCATACAGTGGGTCTGTGCCGCGTACAGGTGCCACAGCCCGGTCCTCTTGCTGCACCGGGGAGGTGGGAGTCACCAGGAGCAGCTGGTGTGGACCCCTGTGGAGGTGGGCGCCCTGGGTGGGAACTAGGGTAGATCCTGCGTGTCCTTGTCTTCCCATGGGAAAGACAGTGACTCCCTCCTAGAACTGTGGTCGGTACTGAAGTTGAGACGTAGGCGAGATCGTATGACGGGGCCGTCCTCCCAGGGCTGTAGGAGGGCTGACTGCAGTGCTGCCGCCAGGAGACCTCAGGCCCTCCTCTCTGTCTCTGGGATCATCACCCCAGAGTGGTCATCTGGAGCATTTCTGGGCCTCCCCACCCTATGAAGCTCCGGGGGGTCCTCGAGCTTCAAGTCATTCCTTGTCCCTCTTACTGCTGGGGACCCCTTTCCTTGTTGCCATCCCTGGCATGTGGGCTCTGTCCTCTCGGCCTCTGGAACTTTCCCCCCTGACCCGTATCGTTCATGCCTCTGCGCCTCCATGGCTGGCCCAGGGGAGCACCCCTCCACCCCATCCCCCACCTGCCTGTGAGTCCTGTGTTCTTTTATGGCACTGCCAGGCCCTGATGAGGGTGTGGGATACCCAGCCATGTCGTGAGGCCTTTCTTTAGCAGGGAAGAACACGCCACAGGAGTGGATGACACCGGCTGGGGATCCCCCCCCTGCCCCAGTGCCACGAGGTCCCCAGGTGATAGCCGTAAAAGGGTCCTGAAGAACTCTCAGCACGCCACAGACTAGGCTGCTAGCATGCCTTGTTGGCGTTTTGAGCACCACTACACCAAAAAAATGTCCCAGCAGGGCCAAGGGGGGTCACGTGTATTTTTTGTGCATCTGTCCCCAAGGAGCAATTGGAAGCTTCGGAGGACTTAAAGCAAAACAAACCAGAGTAAACATTTCCCCATGCTGTGATTCTGTGAATTTCATTGCTTTGGGGCTGGGCGGAGGGCAGCAGCCTTGGAAAGTTCTTCTCAGAGATGGGGGAGAGTGGACATCACGCAAACACCCAGTCCACGGGTATGGCTGCCAAGTGCCCTGGGCACCTCCTCCCAGAATGTCCCTGTGGCATGCAGTGGAGCAGCCTGTCTTGAGAGGGGAGAGCCAAGTCCCCAGGGTCAGCCCAAAATCCTGGACTCTGCTTGTGCAAGAACTCTCCAGCTGCATGGCTGCCTGAGGCCTATGGGCACCACCACACGTGTCTGCTGGACCATCCTCCTGATAATGGTCTTGTACGTGCAGCTGCACCTGGGCTTGCATTCTCAGGGGCCCCCTCCCCACCCCGGACCCTCCCTTCCAGTTTCTCCTCTATCTCTTGCCTTTCTTGCCTGCCGTCTCATCCCCACCAGATCGCCAGGCTGGTGCAGCCTTGCGGGCTGCATCATCTTGAGGAGAAGGTCATCCCCAGCTTCCCTACCTGTCGTGGGGGGTAGTCTCCAACTGATTTGAGGGAAAGATGCACTTCCTGAGTTAATTTCATATGCGGTGTCTTCGTTATCCCTCTCAGAGGCAGGTTCTTAAGGTGAGGATTCCAGGATCTGGCTATTTGGAGGTGTGGGGAGGAAAGGGTGTGGTGAGACCGGAGGAGACACACCCTTAAAAGGACCTTAGCAAGCCATTGTCGCTGATAACAGCTGGAGCTGATGTGATGTGGTTATCTCCTCCCCTGAGTCAAGGGAGCAGAGCCTTCACCCTAACTGCTGTCAGTACTCGGGAGAGAGCTGCCCTGGTCTCAGGTTGGGCGGTGTAGGCTTTGGAGACAGAGAAAACCTCAGACTGTTAACCACGGGTGCTGGGAGTGCGACATGGGGATGGGTGCCTCGAAGGGCACTGGGGTTTGAGGGGGACCAACAGGATCTGCTACACTGAGACGGAAGTGAGAAGTGTGTATGGCCACGACTTCTGGAGGTTTAGGGACCTTTTTCTGTGTCCCTATGTATGATCTTTTTCTGTGTCCCTACCCTACTGTGTCCCTTCAGTAACTTTCGTTACTGAAGCTGGAAATGAGAGACACTGGGGACACCAAAAAAGGGGGAGGTGGGGGGTTAGGGTTCAGAAGTTTCCTATAGGGTCCAGTGTTCACTGTTGGCGGGATGGGCCACCTGAGACCCAGTCCCCAGCACTATGCAATATGCCCGTGTCATGCACATGCATGTGCACCCCCTGAGTCTAAAACAACAATGAAAAAAGGAAAAGTAAACAAATAAAATAAAAGATGGATTTTGATGGCTGGAGAATCTATGGGTGTGATCCAAAGGACGCTTCCAGGCAAGCCACCTGGCTCTCGTCAGATCTCAGTGCCTCCTTGAGAATGAGTTTATACGATCTCCTGTTGCGAGCAGGGTTTGAGGGGGTAGAGGGCAGAAGGACAGAGACTGCTTCTTGGAGGATGGGGCCAGAAATGGGCCCGTGGGTCCTCAAGATCCCAGTAGCATATCCACAGAGATCGGGGCCTGTGCCTTGCCATTCTGAAGACTGTGGGTGCCAGCATCCAGAGGGCCCGGGACGGGGACGGTGATGGCTCTCCCAACTGGGCCTTTTAGAATGGAGGAGACCCCAGACCCTGAGCCCCAGGAACGAGCCAGATTTACGTGCAGTCACTGAAAATATACACAATGAAATGAAAGTCTCTGCTCGGAGCAGGTACTGGCCGGCTGCTGTAAAGATAAGTAACAGCAGTTTTCAGGCTACTTAAACCCTTACCTTTGGGGTATAAAGGGGTCTCTGCAGACAGTAAGTCTTTATCGGGAAATGTTTACTCGTAAAGAAACACAATGAAGCCCGGGAGAGGAAGCGCTCAGCCTTTATGGCGCTTCAGCCCGTCTGTAACTGAGCCGCAAATCATCAGCGGCTGCAGGCCCACTGCCCAAAGTTGGGGGTGGGAGTGAGAGTTGAATCCTTTTTTTTTTTTTTTGTCTCACTCTGTCGCCCAGACTGGAGTGCAGTGGCCGCTCCCGGCCACCACAGCCTCCACCTGCTGGGCTCCGGCAATCCTTCCGCCTCAGCCTTCCAGGTAGCTGGAACCACAGGTGCGCACTACCATGCCCAGCTAATTTTTTTTGTTTTATTATAGAGATGAGGTCTTGCCAAGTTGCCCAGGCGGGTCTCGAACCCGCGGGCTCAGGCAGTCCACTCACCTCAGCCTCCCAAATGCGCAGGATGACAGGCTGAGCCACCGAGCCCGGCTGAGAGTTGAAAATGACTCAGTCCTTTTCAGACTGCCTGCCCCACCAGCCCCCTCCCTGCGTTGAATGGGGATCGTACTGTAGCCCTCTAGCTGTGGAGCCCAGGTACGGTGGGTTGCGTCTGAGCTCCGTGGGTGTCTGCGCCCCAGCCCACCTCTCCAGCCCTCGTGCCTCTGCGCCTTCGGTGGCTCTCCCTTCTTTTCAGAGCGCCATCTTCTGTTTTTCTGCCCCTGGGAGGGCTCCCCAGACACCCACCCCACACCAGTGACGGTCCTGTCTTGGAGCAGAACTTCTGTAAGGGACATGGGATAAGGGTGTTGATGGTCCAGCTGTGGGAGCAGTGACATTTCTGGAAGGCTGATGTCTGTTGGTCTCATGCTGGGCTGAAGCCCCTATAGGTCTGTGTGGTTGGCAGTCTGGGGGGCTGGGTGTGACGTAGCAGGGAAGAAGCACAAGCTGGAACCCACACGGACAGTTGGACCTCGCCTCTGCCTCCCTGTGCTTCCAGTCTCACGACAGACAGGTGGACACAGGCGGGAAGTGAGGGTGGAGGGCTGTAGACATCCCCCTTGGAGCTTATTCACTCCTGAAGGAACCAGCTCCATCCCACAGATCAGTGGTGGTGACGCCTGGGGACTGCGGGGGTACTTGGGACCCTACACCAGGGGTTCCCAAGCTTTTTGGGGTCCCTGGATCCCTGGATCCCTGTACACTTACAAATTACCAGGGACTTCAAAGAGTTTTCTTGTTGTTGTTGTTTTTTGAGTTGGAGTCTCACTCGGTCGCCCAGACTGGAGTGCAGCGGCCGCTCCTGGCCACTGCAGCCTCGACCTGCTGGGCTCCGGCGATCCTTCCGCCTCAGCCTTCCGAGTAGCCGGAATTACAAGCATGCGCTACCCGCCCGGCTGATTTTTTGATTTATTGTACAGATGAGGTCTTGCTGCCCAGGCGGGTCTCGAACCCACGGGCTCAGGCAACCCACTCACCTCAGCCTCCCAAAGGTGCGGGATTACAGGCTGAGCCACCAAGCCCGGCCAAAGAGCTTTCTTTATGGGGTTATATCTATCGATAGTTATCTTATTGAACCTTAAAATGCGAAAAATTTAAAGTATTTAAAGTTCATTCAAAAGTAACAATGACAAAACCATTTTTGATGAAAAGAACTATTTTCTAAAATATTGAGAAGAGTGGATTATGCTTTTGTAAGTTTCTTTAATTTCTGGCTCAACAGAAGACGGCTAGATTCTCATATCTGCTTCCACCTTTAGTCAGCTGCACTGGGTGTTTTTCTTTTTTCTTGACTGAAATATATGAAGGAAACCGAGCCTCACATACATGCAGAGTGGGAAAAATGAGGGCTGCTCCGGAAGCCTTTTCGGCCAATTTGGATATTCTTTGATACTGCACCAAAACTTGGCACGTGTTTGTCTCTTCGGTGTTTGCTGCATCATGGAATCTGAACAATGTCAGAGAACTTCCCGTACTCGGCTGAAGTCCACGGGTCTGCCTTGCACTTCGAGTGGGTGTTTGTGCCCCCGGTGTTCCTCTGTGCCGCTCTGCATTGGTCATTTGGAGCTGCTCTCTGATGGAGTCCTGCAAGTCTTCCGGATCCGCGGAGGAAAACTCACACACACACACACAGAGACACACACACACCGAGTCTCAAGAGTATCATGATGATGCTGTAACTTTGCCCCTGTCCTGCCGAGGACTGTCACTCTGTACAGTCCTTCCCCTGGTCTCACATGGATTTCCGTGGTGGCCAGCCCTCGCCTGGAGCCACTCAGGGCGGGGATCCTTGGAGATGGTGTGACAGTTTGGCTGTGCTGCCTCGGTACAAAGCCACCCCCAAGTTCCCCTGCACCCGCTGGCCACGTGTCATTCCTTAAGGGTGCTGGCTGTGCTCACGGCTCACATGTCACCCGTCCCTGCACACCCATCAGGACAGCCCTGTCGTTTTGCCCCAGTGACTCTGCTGATGAGCTCACCATGGACCAGCAGGAGACTTCATTCCTCCTCGTCTTACTGTCCTACCGCGTCTGGCCCCTCTGACTCGGCCCTTTCCTTCCCAGGCTTCAGGGCGCCCCTACCCACGTTCCCCTGTCCCTGTCCTTCTCCCTTGACCGAGGGCTTTGTCCTCGGTGCTCTTCCCTTCTCGCTGGAAACTCCTTTCACAGATCCTCACCTGCACACCTGGGCAGTGGGGAATTCTCAGCTGTCTCTGCCTGGGACCCTCTCTCCACCTCCTCAGCCCCATCTTGCTTGTCCAGCGTGCCTGGTGCCTGGCCTGTCCTGGGCTGGATGCACGTCGTTCCCTCCCCACCCACCCCACATCACCGGGTGGCCATAGCATCCTCGCCCACTCGCTTGCGACACTCAGACGACTCGAGACCAGGGTGGCAAGGCTGAAGGAATGGACCCCTGTGGAACCACCCTGGACATACTTCCTGTGGCCTTGGCACCTTGCTGTCACACATGAGGCCCAGGAGTTCCTGACTGGGAGTTAGGGCGTCTCGGTTCCTAAGCCGCTGTTCCACCACCCGGGCATCCCGCTCTTGGTTCCCGGCGCCTTGGCCTTGTGCCTGCGACCGGCCAAGGTCAGGGATGCCTGAGCCCCGGGGCCCAGCGCCGTGCGCAGAGGTGATGAGAAAAGCCAGAGAACTCCAAGGCATCCTGGGGGCAGCCGTCCGCAGGGATGGCAGTGTGTCCTCCAAACCTGGGATGGAGGTGCAGAGGGTTACAACGCTTGCCCTGTGACCCTGGCAGACTTAAGCCTGACACCAGGACGGCCAGTGGGTACATGCAGGGTTCTTTTCCAGCCTGGGTAGGAGTGTGTAGTGCTGCTGGCCTGTGACACAGACTAACGGTGTGTACTGACCTTCTCAACTGCTGGGCCTAGTCTGGGCCCTCGGCTGGTGTGTTTAATGTAGTCAAAGCCAAGAGCCAGGCAGACTGAAGGCAAGGCTGAGTTGGGCCAGACACTGGTATTGGCTTAGTCCTTGCGGTGTGGGGGCTGGGCACTGTAGGGAGGAGACCAGGGTGCCTCTTGCTGCCAGACCAGCAGGGTCTGTTGACACGCCATGCCCATCTCTCCCGCTTCCCCTACTCTTTAACCCTGAGTTCACGTGGGGCCCCTCAGGCCCGTCTCTGCAGGGACCCTCCAGCCCCCCAGTGTCTCCCTCCAGGCCCTCTGCCTCTTCAAAGCCCAAGGCTCCTTCAAGGCCAGATCCGATTAGTCAATTCTGTTTAATTCCAAAAGCATTTAGATGTTTGTGAAAGACCTCCTGGTTGGCATGCTGCCAAGGTCACCCAGCTGTCAAGTAGTTGTAGCCAGGACTTGAACCTGCATCTGTCTGACCCATAGGCACGCTTCCTCCGGAGCGCTGCCCCCTCCTACCTCCTGCTGAGAACCTGCTTATCAAAAGCAGACACGCCTCTCTGGCTTTAACTCCGACCCCTTCTTTTTTTTTTTTTTTAAATTATTTTTTATTAAGAAGTGGGGTACAGTTAAGGGTTAGGTATACAATTGCGTTTCATTCAGGCACCCTGCTGATATGGGGTGCTTCCCCGTTCCCAGACAGATATTTGCAACTGTTAATCCCATCCCCCTCCCCCCCATAGTTTCCCAGTACCGTCAGTCATTTTCTTATAGTATTACATTGGATGTTCAAGGTCCATTATATGAGTGAGAACATGTGATACTCGGATCTTTCTTTCTGCGAGAGGTCACTCAGTATCATAGACTCGAGTTCCATCCAGGTTGCTGCGAAATTCATACTTTTGTTCTTTTTTATGGCTGCGTAGTATTCCGTCGCGTGTGCGCGCCACATTTTTTTAATCCAGGCCTCTCTTGACGGGCAGCATGGCTGCTGGGAGGCGTCTTTGTTGTCGTCACTGCTTCTAGACCGAGGTCCAGGGGCCCTGAGGGAGGAGCATGTGACAGGCAGGGACTCTCCCGTCATACACTCCTCCGGGCAAGGCCTCTGAGGCGGAGGCTTTAGGGCCCAAGGCCTTCTCATCTCTTGCTGGGCTCCTGCCTACAGCTGGGGGAGTTGCCTTTCGGGGGCGAGTGACCTCCAGATGGGTAAGGTTTGTGCTGCACTTAAAAGTGCTGAGGGCAGATCATCAGAGTGACAGGTGCCCGTCATAGGGACTGTTTTTGTACGCTCTTTCTACCCCCCTTTTCTCTCCTTCCTTTGCCATTCTGTCAGCAGCAGAGCCCCGACGGCAGGCAGGGAGAATTCTACAGCACGAGGCTTTTCGAGGATAGGAAATTGGAGGGACTTTGCTGCGGCAATTTATTCATCTGGTCACAGGCATTCACTAGTTACGATGCCAGTCATTATGCTGGGGCAAATACCCCACCCGCCAAGCCCCCAAGGAACTCGCCATCCAGGAGGAGGGACTGCTCAGTGCAGGGACGGCATTTCCATGGGGTAATGGTGCCAAGAGAGGTCATTTCTAGATGCTTCTTCCTGTCCCGGGGAAGAGAGGCAGAGAAGACTTCTTGGAGATGGCATGCTGGAGCTGGGTCTTGAGGGGTGAGTAGGAGTTCACTAGGCAGAAAAGTGGGGCCCGGGAACAGAACATGAGCACAGGCGAGAGGGATGAATGTGTGGCAGCTGAGACCGTGTGGACCGGAGGACTGTTGTGATCGAGGAAAGGAAAGAGAGCCCCAGGCTGGTCCTTGTTGCCCTCGGGTTCTCCCTTAGTTGAGTCTGAGCTGCCTCCGGCTCCCTTAGAATCAGGGAGCGAGGGCGGGTTTGGGAGACGGTTTCTCTTCCCCTCACCCCGGCCATGCCTTCCCGTGGAATCTAAACTCCTGGCTGTTGTCCTGTTCGCACCGGGGGCCCCCATCAGGGGGACTGTGTGCTTTCCTCCTGGTTGGACGCCGGCGTCCCTGGTCGCCGAGAGGGTTAAACCACCCAGCCAGCTGGTGAGCATTAGTTCCCCTCTCCAGGCAGTCACGTCAGAGGCTGATGCAGGAGAGGCAGAGAGAAGCTGGTGGCAAGAGAAGGCGGAGAGCTGCCTGCAGCGCCCCAGGCTTGGGCTTCTGGCCTGGGACCCTGTCCCCCACCCCCCAGGTAGGCTGGCTGTGCGTGTGTGGGCTCCGGACACCCGGCAGTGATGTCCCCGGCCACTTGCAGACGTGTGCGTCCATGTGATTCTTCTCTTTGTGCAAGTTCTGCACTGGCAGAAACTTCGGCGGAGGACAGGGTGAGGGCGCTGGGGAGGGTGGCTACTCTCCCTAGTGGGGAGGGGACTGCTTTTTTTTTAAACAAACACTTGAGTGTCCCAGCGGCCACGAGCAGGCAGGGGCGGCCCGCCCGGCAGCTTCGGGGGCTCCGAGGAGTGCTCTGTCCCACCCGGGAGGGCCAGTCCCGAGTGGCTGCAGGAGCAATTTGCTGAGGCAGTTTAAGTACATGTTTTCCCAATCTGTGTGTGACCAGGAGGCGTTCAAAGGCTTGCCATGTGCCGACTCCGTAACTGGTGTGTGGCCTCCCCGTGGTTTTGGAGGCTGTGCCAAGGCTGCGCCGAGCCCCCCTTTCCCGCGGGGAGATGTGAAAAGTGTTTTCGGGGCCCGGAATGCGAAGCCAGGCTGAGCTGCTCCTCCCTGGCCGGCAGCCTGTCTGGGCATGGCCAGCCAAGGCTGTGGCCACCAGGACGTGGTAGGGATGGTTTCCTGGGGCGTTTGTGCGCAGAGGCTCTCTCAGGTGGCAGAGGGGCAGACGGGCCGGGGTAGCTGCTGGCCCCTGGGCCTCATGGGTAAAGTTGAGCAGGATCAGGGAGGGCCCCGTGTGTGATCTGTTTCCCTGTGGGACTGGATGTTGGGAGAAAAATGTCCAAATTAGGGATGGGCTGGTGGCTCAGCCGAGCAGATCGTTAAGGGAGCTTATCCTGGGAAAGAAACTAGTACATCCCATGGACATGTATGGGTGACGGAGAAGGGAGACTCAGCTTTGAGGAGGGGGTTTGAGCTTGTTCCGGCCTAAGTTGTCAACTCTCAGATGGGCTTGTAAACCAGTGTCCAGCCCAGCCTCACCAATGTGCGGATGAGGAGGGGACACGCACTCCCTGTGGGACGCCTGGCTCACTGCCTCTTGCTCACTCCTTCTCTTTTCTTTCTTTTCTGTTTTTGAGTTGGAGTCTCACTCTGTTGCCCAGACTGGAGTGCAGTGGCATGCTCACGCCACTGCAGCCTCAACTTGCTGGGCTCCGGGGATTCTTCTGCCCCAGCCTTCCAAGTAGCTGGAACCACAGGTGCGTGCCACCACACCCAGCTGATTTTTTGATTTATTGTAGGGACGAGGTCTCGCCAAGTGGCCCAGGCTGGTCTCAAACCCCTGGACTCAGGCAATCCTCTTTCCTCCGCCTCCCAAGGTCCCAGGATTACAGGCTTGAGCCGCCATGCCATTCCCACTCTTTCTCCTTTCTGATGCATGGGAGGAGGTGCCGTGTGCATGGGTAGGCAGTCTTGGTGACAATTACGTCTACGTTTCTCCACTTTGCTCCATCCAGCATTTTACGAGGTTGCCTAACTCTGCACATACCTGTGTTTCCAGCTACTTGGAAGGCTGAGGCAGAAGGATCGCCGGAGCCCAGCAGGTTGAGGCTGTAGTGGCGTGAGCATGTCACTGCGCTCCAGCCTGGGCAACAGAGTGAGACTCCTACTTTAAAAAAAAACAGAGGCAGGTGAATTCCATTTTACAGATAGAGAACCTGAGGCTTTTTACCAGGGCTACTCGCTGGATGGCAGTGGGGTTGGGAGGTCACACCAAGCCTCCCTGGTCTCAGCTGGCCCTTCCCTCCAGGTTGGGCTGCCTCCCAAGGGGCACGTGGGTGTTCCTGTCTTCTTTGGCTCCATGCGGATGGGGAGCATGTGGCGTTGGGGAAGCTGCCGGGCTGCTTGTTGGTTGGCCTCTGCTGTGTCCCTGTCTTCTGACTTGGAGACAAGGCTGTGGTGGCTAAGACTAGGGCAATGGGCAGAGTTCATGCTCCTGCTCTGCCAGTGACAGCTGGACAGGACCTAGAACAAGGGATTGGACTCTTAAGGCCTCAGAGTCCTTGTCTGTAAAGCCCCTCATGGGTGTGAGGGTTATCGCAGGCATTGAGTGAGCTGTTATTAGCGGAGCCCTGAGCAATGCCGGCAGGTGACAGGCTCACAGATGGGTTTGTGGGGGTTAGGGCAGCTTCCAGAGGTCCTGAGCCCTGGGGTGTGCTATGGATGTGGGGTCCTGTGCAGTGGCGACTCCAGCAGCACCAGGATGGTGGGCTTTGACTGGAGGCCCAGGGACAAGGTGACCTTTTCCAGATGCATGTTAGGAAACAGCGTGATTGGCTCTGGGACTCCAGAACCTTTGTGCCCTTTCCCCCAATCTCATCCTGACTCTCACAAGGCCTCCTTGCGTGAATTTGGCACAGTTAACACCAAGAGAGATGGTACTGCCCCATCCCGTCCTTTGGTCCATGGCTAAAGGCCGTAAGGCCGGCAGAGGGAAATGCTTCTGTGAATTACATGTTTACTCTTTTTCTGATTAGGAAAGTGATTAAAATTTTGATGCACATAGAAAAGCCTAGTGGACATATCAGGTTCTTCCCTAATTCCACCGCCCAGGGATGGCCATCATCCACGTTAGTATGCTTCTTTCTGGTTCTCTCTTTCTATGCAATGCTTTCCTTTTCTAATGAAAGCTTCAATTAAGGAAATTAAAAACAAAAAATAACTCCCTGGGCTTTTGGAATTCAAAGCTTCAGAGGAAATGGTACTAATGCGACCAAAATGGCTAATTTCCTGTGTGCTTTTATTTTAAATACATTCTGAACCCATCTTTCACCTCTTACCCCAGCTCTTCATCAGATGCCTCCAGATTTCCTTCTCCTTCCCCAGTGGGCATCTCCAAGGGACAGTGTTGGGGTGGTGGTTGGCTGAGAGGGTGCTGGGGGAGACACCTGAGCAGGTGTGTACAGAGTCTGTGGTCTGAGGTGAGTGAAGGGTGTCCCAGGAAGAACCAGCTCCTGTCCCCACCCCGCCCCCGCCCTTGCCATGAGTTTCCAAGGCGCGGCTGTGTTGGACATGCAGTGCCTGCACGCTGGCTTTGGTATGCCGTTTGGTCCCCGGACTTAATGAGTTCTGCAGGGACGCTCCACTGTAGCTAAAGATCATTTACCTGAATTGCTTTTTAATTTCTGCCGTGGGAAGCTGCCCCTGGCATGGTATAATTACATGATAATTTACAGCAGTCCCAAATCTATAAATTTAGCCGTCCTGGTAGGGGCAGGGGACTGGAGCTGTGTGGGGGCTGGGGGAGTGAGCCCCCCATCATTAAATGACCCTGCGTTTCTGGGTTCAGGCGTGGGAGTGACCGAGAGGGACACCTCTTGCCCAGCAGCTACTGAAATGGGCTTTCACCCAGGAGCGCCTGGTCCCGGCTGCTCGTGGAAGAGGCTGAGTGGGTAATGGAGCATTTCTTCTGATCTGCCTGCTTGCAGCAGTTTTTCTGTGGGAGCAGGGAGCACATGGAAGCTGGTGGCCAGGGGATGTCCAGGAATACCTGGTCTTGGGAGGCAGGGGCCCGAGTGCTTCCCTGGATTCTCTTAGTGGAAGACCTGGCCCCGGCCACCCCTGACTGTGGACGGTGGCGAGAAGAGGTGGGGTTCAGGGACATTTCCTCCTGGGAGCTTCTGCCAGATTGGAACAGGCGGGGGTGAGGGGTTAGTACCGTGCAGGCTGAGATGGGCTTTCCCTCTGCACCCAAGAAGGATTTACGTGTGTGATGGCCTATGGCTTTCTATATGACTGTGTGATTTGCCCCAAACTATTCACAGATCAAAATTATGCCTATGTTGGGGGGCACAAAAGCCGTGATATTAATTATTGGAATTCTGTGCTGAATTAATCTTATTTAACAAAGAAGTGAATGGGTGAGCTCTGGAAACCTAGGTGTTCCTATCTTGGTCGGTTTACTTTTGGGATGACGTGATAGCAGCAGGAGGCAGTAACGTGGCAAAATGAAGCAAAACTGCCATGGTTTGGGAGTTTTGGGAGAATTTAAGCAGATGCTTAGAGTCCGAAAGAATGCATTCCCTCTTCAAGGAGCCCATTCATCACCCAGGTGCTAAAAACAGGCATAGAGCCCAAGCAAGGCCTAGCCCTGTCCACCTCTGCGGGCACTCACTGCCCCACATTAAAACAACACTCACCTGACAGTGGCTTTGCAGTTCCTTCTGCACCCCTGTCTCTCCTCTGCCTGCCCCCTCCAGAAGGCCTTCCTTGATTACAGCCCTCCCTCCAGGTGCCCTACCTGATGCTTCCCGCAGCCCTCAGAGCTCCGGGTGTCCCCTCTGACAAGTGTTCCGTACCAGCCTGCTGCGTCCTGTTCTTAGGGCTGAGCCCCGCAGGCCAGGAGGTATTTGGATAGCCTGGCAGGCAATCCCAAGAGCGCTCCTTCCTGTGTCTGCTGCTTCTCAGATGTCCCTGCACGAGCCTTGGCTACGCTGAGCTTTGCACTCCAGCTGTAGCCCAGCAGTGTCCCAGTGAGGGATGGGATGCCGGGGTGAGAACCCCACAGACCCTCACTGCTGGGCATGAGGGGAGGCTGCCTGGTGACGGCTGCCTTTGTTATGACAGAGCAGAGACTTGGGCGGTGGCCAAGCTCTGTCCAGAGACAGCTGCGATGCTTCCAGCCAGTTGGGCGGGACGGGGAACTGTGGCTGCGTGCATCTGCGCGCACTCAGCTTAACCAGTTCCACATGGTGGCTGGGGGCGGGGGTGGCGGCGGGAGTAGGCTAGACAGAGGTGAGAGTGGGGCAGGGCCCTCGCCCCGATTCCGCTGCCCCAGTGCGCCAGAGCCAGGTTAGAGGGAGGTGGAGTGAGGAACTGCTGGTCCCAGTCGGTTGACATTCACGAGTTGGAGTTTTTCCTCCAGCTCCTGGCGTTTACATACGCAGCTTCCGCACACAGCCTCTGGATGCAGCCCGCCCCTTCCCTCCACTGCTATTTGGCCTGGGAGGCAGTGTGTGTCTCCATGCAGAGGAGACCCCAGAACTGGATTCTTGAGCAAGTGGGCCTCTCCACATGGGTCCTTGCCAGGGTGGGTTGGACGGAGGGCAGAGGTGGTTCAGACTGGGGAGATTTGTATCCTACGTATGGACTTCAGCATCCAGTCCCTGCAAAAGAATACCCCCGGGGATTCCCCCGTATTCCCATGCTATAGATTAGGGACCTGAGACCCGGCGAGAATGGGTGCTTCAGCTCATACAGGTGGACGCAGGCCCGTGAGATTACAAAGCCCACAGCCTCTCCGCTTCAGGCCGGATGGAAAGACGTGTGAAGCCGGCAGTTCGGTCCCACTGTACTTGTGGTGCCAGTGATAACCCAGAGCCCATTTCGGGTCAGCCCAGTGCCTGGCCAGCTCCCCTTCCTCTGTCCCCTCTTCACAGGCTGGCGTGTTCTCCACTGTGACTTCCACCCAGCTGTGTCCCCATACCTAAGCCGCACAGAACTGCTGGTGGCTCCCAGGACGAGTGGGAATTCCTGCCATCTCACTCTGTGTGGTGATGTCTACGAGCCTGCTAGGGACCGCTGCCCCGCGCACAGTGCCTGGCCCTGTCCAGGCCAACGGTTTGTTGACTGAAGAAATGACCAGATAAGTGCTTCAGGGACCTCTAGGCATCCTTTAGAGCCAGTCCAGAAACACAAACCTGCGACTCCGTTGTCCTGCCTGGTCCCTGTCTTCTCTCATGATAGTGGAGTTGCCACAGCCAACTCGGGTTTCTGTGGACACTTCTTGCTAAGTGGTGAGCCTGGCCCCTCACAGCAAGGCTTTTGCCTGTGGACAAAGAGGCTGTGGGGATTCAGACCCACTAGCATGGCTACTATAAAAACAAACAAACGAACACCAGAAAATATGACAGGTGAGGATGGGGAGAAATTGGGATCCCTGTGCCCTGCTGGTGGGCATGGAAAATGGCCCAACTGCCTTGGAAAGCTATGGAAGTTCCTCAAAAATTTAAAAATGCAGTTACCATGGGATCCAGCAATTCCACTTATGGGTATAGACCTAAAAGAGTTGAACATGGGTCTTGACAAGATATTGGCACACCGATGTGGATGGCAGCGTTACTCACAACAGCCAAAAGGTGGAAGCAGCCCAAGCGTCCACTGAAGGTGACTGGATAAACAAAATATAGTCTATTCCTACAGTGGGATGCTATTCACCCTTAAAAAGGAAGGAAATTTGGTCCTATACTGCCACGTGGTTGAACTTTGATGATGTTATGCTACGTGAAACAAGCCAGTCGATAAATACTGCATGGCTCTACTCATATGTGGTCCCTAGAGAGGTCACATTCATAGAGACAGAAAGTAGAAGGATGATTGCTGTAGGCTGGGGGGAGGAAGGAATAAAGAATCAGCATTTAATGGGTACAGGGTTTCAGTTTGGGGAGATGAAAATGTTTTGGAGCTGGAGGGTGGTGATGGCTGCACAGTGGTGTTAAGGTGCGTAACGCCCTGAACTGTACACGTAAGAAGAATTCGCAGGGTAAATTTTATGTCTTGTATATTTCGCTACAATTTAAAAGACGAAATTACTCAAAAGAGAGGGGGCAGCAGATCTGAAGACCCACGGACCCTTCAAGCTTCCACGAGCCTCGAGGCCCCCCGGATTCGCCATCCTCCTCTGTCATGCATGAGAAGCACTAACTGGGAGGAGGCCCCTGGGCAGGTGGCCTTCCTGAGAAATGTTTGCTTGTCCTGTCTTCTCTCTCACCAGGAGAAGGCCCCGTGCAACCGGCCTTGTGGCTGGGTCCCTGGCCCGAGACTTCCACGACATCTGAGCTCGCAGCCCCAGACAGACACTGAGGGCGGAACCTGTGGAAAATACGTTCGCTTTAGAAATTTAAATCTGACTTTTTCTTCTTTTCTGTGAAAAGAATGAAAACCCAGCGTAAGATTATTACAGGCGGACCGAGGTTATTTTGGGAAGTAGCAATGAAAGGTTTTCTGTTTCCCTCTCCCTTTTGCCCCTACAGAGCGCGCAGGTCTGTGAAGCTATTAAACCTTCACCCAGCCTGCAGCCCGGAAGAATCTGCCCTGCCCGCCTCTCCTCCTGCTCAGTGCCTTGGGAAAGAAAAGAAAGTTAAATTCATATTAATTACCGCCAAATCCGCTCCGTAAGCACTTGCTGAATATGCTTGGGGATGAGGTTTAAAGCTCTCCTCCAAACAAAACGGTGAAATGAAAGGAATAATTTATTTGGTCAGACACTATAATTGGCCACGTCATTCCACTCCTCTCGTTACCGAAATGGATTCTCTGCCGAGGCCGTGACTTCTAGCTCCCAGAAAAATGATCATCCGCGGTCACTAGTCCTCACAAGTCCTGTGAAAGGTGTTCCTTGCCCATCAGGCTGTGAGGCTGGGCCCCGGGGGCGCGCAAAGAATCCAGCACATGCTTCTGCACACCACCCTGTCCCCCACAACGGCATGCTTTCACCCATTGTCACACACCCACACAATCTCTCACAATGCTCATCACACACATGTGCAGCTGCATGCACACACGCTTGTGCAGGGACAGTCGCACGCGTGTGCCTGTGCACACACTCGTCACGCACCATCACATACATGCATACCCAGCACTGCACACGCATGCACACACCGGCAGTCACATAGTCACCCTGACAGGGGATCATAGAATCCAGCAAGGAGTATGCTTCAGAACAGGATGGGAGTCTCAGAGGTGATCTCTCTCTCCACAGCTTATAGAGTGGGCCCGGCATGGGAGTCTCTGTTTCTGGCCACAGTCAATGTCTTAGTGCAGGTTGACTTGGCACAGAGGTAGTTTAGTGAGGAAGACCTCAGATCTTGGCGTGGCATGGCAGCCCAGCCACCTACCAGTGTGCGTGTTCAGCAAGTAGAATGAGTTCCCTCAGCCTCAGTTTCTTATCCCTGAATGGTAAAAACGGTTGACTTCATAGGGTGCATTTGAAGGGTAAATATGGTTGTGCAGACGACCTGAATCCCAGGGGATTTCTGTCTGAGTTGGCCAACATCACCTTTAATATCACCATCCCACGACAGTGGTGTCCCGTCTCTTCTCTAGGTGCCGACTTGGCCGGGACTGTGGACCAGGGCCTGGGAGAGGGGACCTGTCCCTCCAGGGTGTCTGCGGGAGGGGCTGTGTGGGCCTGGAGATTCCACATGCTCACGGGACCCATTCCTTGATGAGGCTCCTTCTCCAGTCCATGGAGGGAGTTTCCAGGGTTTTAGGTGCTCCGAGGCGTATGCAGGGCTGAGTTCACGCGAGTCCTGCAGGCAAGCTCCAGGCCTTGGAATGGGCTCTGTGCTGGGCTCTCAGATGGGGGAGGGGGGATGTGTGTTTGTGTGTGCGCACATTTGTGTGTGAAGTTTGCTTAGAAAAGATGGCTTTTGAGTGGAAGCTCTCGACTTTGGTTGAAAACTGGCAGGTTTTGGGGTCTGTGTTTGCTGCCGAGCGGGTGGGAGTCTGGTGATGTGGGGGTGGTCTAGCTAGCCAATCATAAGACCCTGGACAGGTCGTATGCCCATGTCTGCCTCAGTCCGACCAGCCGCCATCCTGAGCGGCCAGTGCTGGGTGGGCTCCTGGTATGCCACCAGGCCATGTCTTGGGCCCCTCCCTGTCCTCACATTTAAGTGGCCCTTGGAAGATCTCTCTGTGCCCCTGCATCTCGCACCATGTCCAACCCCCAGGCACATGCCTGGCATGTAGGAGGGTGCAGGGTGTGTGGAGGAGGAGATCGGCTCCCCAGGGCGGCCTGCTTGTGGAGCCTGGTGTGTGCGAGTTGGTGTTCGTGCCCATGGATGTGTACAGATGGGTGCATGCCGGCACACAGAGGTACTCGGTTACCTGCCAGGCCACACGTCCATCCGTGGGGAGAAAGGCCCGGGGCTGGTAACGTGTTCCCCTTGGGCCCTCTGACCTTAGGGCAAGAGGAGATGGTGGGCTTGTCACCTGAGGCTCAGGCCGGGCAGGGCTGGGCAGGGCAAGGCAAGCAGGCCTGGGAGAGGGGAGCGTTTGGGCAGTGGGGAAGTGCTCTCCCCAGAACCTCCTGGCTGGGACTATGGGACCTTGTCCCCACCACACTCTGTCTGCTCTCTGAAGTGCCATCTTCCTCTCCTCCCTCTTACTGTTGCTGTCTGTCTGTACCTCTCTTCATTCTGCATTCTCTCTCTCTCCTTCAGGCTGTGTCCTGGACCTCCCGGTGCCTCTGCAGAGACACTCTGTGCAGAGTCTCTTGCTCTGTCTCTGCGTCCCAGTTTCACTCTTGCCTCTGCATCTCTGTCTACCCGCCTGTCTCTCGTTTGGTCGGGCTGGTCTCCTTGTTTTTCTGTCACTCTGTTTTCCTTGTTCAGTCCCCTTTTCCATCTTGGCCACTCCATTTCTCTCCTTCCTGCCAGTCTTTCTCTTCCTCTCCCCTCATCCCCTCCCCCCTCCCGTCTGTGTTTGTCTCTCTGTCTCCTTTCCCTGTCTGCCTCTGCATACTGAGGCCCGGAGATTGGCCCTGTCTCCATGCCTGGCCTGCCTGCTGCCAAGGGCCTGTCGGGCAGACTCAGAATTCTTCCGGGACATTCAATCCAGTCCCTGATCATCCTACTCACTGGGCAGTTGGCTGGGCTCCTCCCAGGGAAAGCCCTCCAGGCGCTGTGGCCTCCACCACGGGGATCAGACATCCCTGAAAGTTGCAGGGCCCACAGTGTGGGAGACTGGTGTCAGGGTGACCGGCTGCGGTGCCTGCTAAAATGCTGATGTCAGGCCGAGGAGGGGGCACCTGTGTTTTCCTGAGGAAGAGGCCACGAGCGCCACAAAGAGGACGACTCACACCCAGGAAGATGAAAGCTGGACTCAGAGTACATTTGTCCCTTTTTTGGTGGCGGGGGGTTGGGGACAATAGCGGATTCCATTTTGAGAGCATCTTCCGTACTCGGGGACCTGTGGAGAACCTTCTGCATGGTATCTGAGTGCCGCACAGCCCCTGGCGTGGAGCCTGTTGTCCTGTTCTGTCGGAAGGTAGGTGGCGCCTGCTCTGGTGGCCAGGAGCCTGGGTTCGAATCCCGCTCGGACCCTCGCCATTTCACCTCACTTTCCAGGCCTTGGTTTCTTCACTTGTGAGTGGGTTCATCATGATTCGTGAGGACTCAGTGAGGCCGTGCTCATGCGTGTGGCATGGGTAAGGACGGAATCGATTCCACTAGTCTTGAGACTGTCCTGAATGCGAAAGCCCAGAGTCCAGCGGCTGAAGGGGCTTGTCTCGGCGTGGGCCCAGGTGGGGCTGCATCTGCCGTGGCGCTGCTCGGGGAAGCATCGCTGTGCCACGCGGGCACCACAGGAGGTTTCTTAGTTTGTTTTCTCAACCAGCAGTCACAACCAGGTGCATACGTGCGGTGTTTGCTTGGCACCGCCGTGAACGGGGCCCCAGTCTGCGCCCGCCTGGCACAGCGTGTGCTGACTCATCCCACAAGGGGTCATCGGTCTTGACTTTGCCAAGGCCAGGGCCTACACGCAGGAGACTCACAGCCAGCATGCTGAAAATGAAGCTACTCCCCAGATGCAGGAGTTCAGAGCGATGACTGAGAGGCGAAGGGGGGAGGCGGGAAGGGTCACGCAGACTGCCTGAGGGGGCTGGTGGGCACCGCTCCAGCTGGGGTGACCAGGGCAGGGGGCCCTGGGGCTGAGGCCCAGGCTGTGCCCCGTGACATGGCCCACCCTAGGTGCTGGGTGGTCAATGCTGAGAGGCTGAGGAGTGTCCAGCTTTGGCTGCCTTCTCCTCCAGGCATGCTCGAGGCCAGCAGCCGTGTTTCACCAGGAAGTGTGCCTGTTAGGGGCTGGCCTTTGTGTCTGCCCTTGAAGGGGGATGATGCGTCCACTTTCCAGACCACAAGCCCCTCAGGCCACTGCTGGCTGCTCCATCGAGGCTGGCTGTGACTCGGCCGGAGTGTGTTTGGGCAGAAACACACTCTGTTCAAACTCTGTTGGCTGGAGAGCCAGTGACTTTCTGCGTTGAGGGGAGACTGAGCTAGCCTCGAGAATAGACCTGTCCCTGCTGGCTGGGTCATTTCTCTCCCTACGCCTCAGCCTGCTGAGTCCTCAGGAGGGCGGCTGGGCTGAGCTAGGTCGTGGCAGGCCCAGGAAGGGCTGGTTCTTCACGGGGCAGCCGCAGGCAGCTTAGGGGCTCTGATTGCCCCTTCCCTCACCACGGCCCTTGCTCTGCTGGGTGCTGGCCAAGAACAGCTGGGAGGAACCCTCCTCCCTGAAGGATGTGGGTGTGCTGGCATGTGTGGGGACTGAGAGCCTAGGGAGGTGGCTGCCTGCTCAGTCTCCCCGGCTGGGGTTGTTCTTCCTCTCCCAGCCCCCCTCCCCGGGCCTTCCTCACCCCTGTCTCTTCACCTTTGCCCTTCTGTCTGTCTGCCCACCTCCCTGCATGTCCCTCTCCTTCCTTTTCTTTCTCTTTCTTTCCTCTGCTTGTGCCTAAGGCCTCCAGGGCCTTGGAGATGGTATTTGCCCATTGGGGACAGAATGGCACAGAAGCAACATGGCTGGAGGCCTGGGCTCTGTAGAGGGTTTCTGAGGGCTGTGGATCCCCAGGACCTCCCTGCTGGAGAGGAGAGCCTGCCCCCTCCCTGGGCAGTGTGACAGTCTGCAACTGGGGCAGGAGCATGAGCTCCACAGTGAGTTCTGGGAACCCTTCGCTGTGCCCTGGCTGTGTGGCCTCGGGCAAGGCCCTGCACCTCTCTGAGATCCGTCTTCTCATCGAGTGTAGTACCCAGAGAGTCAGGCCTTGGCGGGGCTGTTGTGAAGACGGTTTGGAAGCCTCGTCTCCCCACCCTGGATGAGCAGGCCCCTCACAGGCGCTGCTACCCGCAGAGATTTTTGGCTTTCCGTGGACTTTGGTGCTCAGACATCACAGCAGACACCTCCCACCGCCTGCCGGCCGTCAGCAGGGTGCTGAAGACTGCCAAGGCTCCTGGACTTGGAGCCTCCCTCAGCGCCCAGGTCTCCTCTCTGGCAGTTAGGAAACACGGAGGCCATTTAGGGACACTCTGCATTTGAATTTAAGATTCGTTTTCAGCAGAATCCACAAACCAAGGTTTAAAATTCAGTGGGAAGCCAGCCTGATGCCTTCCCAAGTCAACTCAGTGCAGCTCTTAAACTAGCGAGTAACAGGTAGCGGGGTCTGTCGGCCTGTCGTTGGCTCATCCAGCTCGGCTGGTGTCGGAGCACACAGCCTGGAGGCCTGACTCTCGATCTGGTTTCAGAGTGACCCATGGCTCCACTGCCCAGCTCTGGGGGCCTCACTCCCCCACACCATCATGCCCAGGCTCCTCTGCACAATGTACAAGCGTGTTTTATCATTGTTGGGGTCTGGTGAGGCCAGCTGAGCAGAAGATGATTGCCGTTCAAACGATGACTTGTTCCTCACAGTTCCCAGAGGAGGTGGCATTCCAGGCCATGCAGGGCCCCTCGGGGAGGCCCCAGGGTCTGCCAGGCAGAGGGAGTGAAGGGAAAACTTGGGGAGGAGACTTTATTATGTTTTTTTTTTTTGCCCTAGAAGCGGCCAGGCAGGGTCAGCAGGTCTTGGGCTGACTAGTTTCAGTAATCCCAGCGGACTCTGGGGTGTAGGGGCTGTCACTGGTGGTGATTAGGACAGAGGAACTTTGCTTCCAGAGTGTAAGAGCCAAAGAGAGGAGGTTTGGCTTATGGACTCTGGATGGATCGGTTGGGGCTGGTTTACATGTGAAAAGGCTCCCTGCTGGGGGAGTGTTGTATTGGCTAGGCCTGGAAGAGGCAGTCTCTCTCCAGTCAGTGAGGCCCCAGACAAGAGAGCATCAGGAACACAGAAATAAATTATAGGGCGAGGCATGATGGCTTATACCTCTAATCCTAGCCCTTTGAGAGGATGAGGCAAGAGGACTGCTTGAGGCTGGAGATTGAGACCAGCCTGGGCAACATAGCGAGACCTCGTTTCTAAAAAAAATTGTAAAAAATTAGCCAGGGTGGTGGTGTATGTCTGGAGTCCCAGCTTGAACCCAGGAGTTCGAGGCTGTAGTGAGCTGTGATGGTGTCACTGCGCTTCAGCCTAGGTAACAGAGTAAAACCCTGTCTCTAAAGAGAGAGAGAGAGGAGAAGAAGAAGAAAAAGGAGGGGG
>NW_007252897.1:73995-150685 GCF_000164805.1 Carlito syrichta | reverse complement strand
ACTGAGGTGAGTGGATTGCTGAGCCCACGGGTTCAAGACCCGCCTGGGCAGCGAGACCTCATCTCTACAATAAAAAAAAATAAAAAAAAAAATCAGCCGGGCGTGGTAGCACATGCCTGTAATTCCGGCTACTGGGAAGGCTGAGGCGGAAGGATCGCCGAAGCCCAGCAGGCGAGGCTGCGGTGGCCGGAAGCAGCCACTGTACTCCAGTCTGGGCGACAGAGTGAGACTCCAACTCAAAAAAAAAAAAAAAAAAAAAAGAAATAGTAAATTCAAAGAATTTGGAGCCTGGAACCCTCCAGGTCCCTGCAGGGTCCTTTGCTGCAGGGCTTTCCTGGGCTTCTTTTGTGTGCTGTTCCTGGTGACTCTGTGCCATGCGGGGACAGCTACTGCGTTGTGCCATCACCACCAGTTTTCTCTGGGGATTATGACAAGGTGTGATCCAGCTGTTGTCCTGGTTCCACGGCTGGAGGTCATGCATAAGGAAGGCCCGAGCCATACACGCCTCACATGGCATTTCAGCGGGGCTGCAGCCCAAGTTTCCTTGGCTAAACCCACATGGGTTCTCTTCTTCAGCTGGTTTTCCACTGTTTGCATGTGCCACTTAGGTGCAGCTGTGACCAGGCAGCCTTTTCACTTTTGGAGCAAACATTGTTTTGATAGATTGACTGGGGTTTTTGGCAAACGTACCTAACCGATGAGAAGCAAATCTCTGAAGAGAGGAAGGCGACCATCAAACGGTGGAGTCAGGATTTGGGGGTGGTATGGTTGGGGCTGGTGGTCTTTTAGTGGCAGGGAGCCCGGAAGCATGTAAGAATATGACCCAGAATCAGAGTCAGAAGGTTGGGTTCCAAGGGTGACTCGGACACATATGAGCTGGATGACCGTGGGGAGCTGATTGAGAACATCGATTTCCTCATCTGCAATGGGGAGAGTTAAAGGAGCTCAGGAACATGTCTGGTGTGCAGTGGGTCCAGCTGTGCCACCTCACTGGGTGTTGGCATCGCCCCAGTGTGGATGCACCCCCACCTCTGGACGGGCCTCCGGCCTCAGCTGGCCAGCAGCAGCCCCATACTGGGTCACTCCACACCAGCACATTCTCTCTTTCAAGTGTGTGGTCCCTTTGATCCCCAGAGATAGGGGACATGTTGCTGTACCTATTTGACAGACAAAGAACGGAGGCAGGAGAGAGCAAAGGCAGAGCTTGCCCAGGAGCTGAGCATTGGTGGAGTCGATCAGCTATAGCCTTAGGGCACTGTCGACTTGAGTTGTTGCAATACTTAGGTGAGTGTTTGGGGTGAGCCTGCCTGGCCTCCCCAGGAGAGGTGTCTGGCCTCCCAGGTCCCAGGAGTGACAGGCACCAGAAGATCTGCTTTGACCTTACGTGTAATTCAGCTCTGGAAACATACATGCATACACAGAGACATGCCTATTTAAATATTTAATACTTGAAACAGGCAAAACAAGATGTAGCCAATACCCAGACCTCCACACAGCTTAACATTTCCTTGTCCTGTTTCCAATCTGTATATCAAGGTGGGGTAGGTTCTGCCCTGCGTGCAGGCAATAGGGAATGTACGTTGTTTACAGAGACAATATCAAATCGGCTAACGGTTTACTTTTTATTACCTCGTCCTGGCAATTCTAACCTATGTCAGTGATAACACAGTCCCTGCTGGGGTAGACTGATCCCATGCCCCCCTCCCCCTGCTGTTAAACCATCGATTTAAACCCCCTCTCCGTCTGTTCCCCCTTGATCCTGTTCTCTCCCCTTGTCTCACCCCCCCCAGGGGTAACCTCAGGCCAGAGGATTTCGTGGTCATCATTCTCAGGCATGTTTCCATATTTTTACTATATATGTACCTATCCACACACGGTGTGTATTTAAAGTTGATTATCACATCATCTTACTGTGTACGCATATATGCTTTTTCTGTATACAGTATTACGTTTTTGAGATGTGTCCAAGTCACTACCTGAAGCTCTCATTCGCTCATCGCAAGCTCTGTGGACTCCTCATTGAATTAATGTTCCACAACCAATGTATCTCCCATCCTGTTCAGATTACTTAGATTGTTTACAGTTCTTTTTTTTTTTGTGAGTTGGAGTCTCACTCTGTCACCCAGACTGGAGTGCAGTGACCGGCCACCGCAGCCTCAACCTGCTGGGCTCCGGCAATCCTACCGCCTCAGCCTTCCAAGTAGCAGGAACTACAGGCGTGCGCTACCCGGCTAATTTTTTTGATTTATTATAGAGATGAGGTCTCGCCTGCCCAGGCAGGTCTCAAACCCGCGGGCTCAGGCAATCCACTGACCTCAGCCTCCCAAAGGCGTGGGATTACAGGCTGAGCCACCGAGCCCGGCTTTGCTTACAGTTCTTAAAAAAATTATTGTAGACGTTGTTGCTCTGGACAGGTCACCTCCCCTTGTATCTGTGTGGAAGGACTACTTCAGGGCAGGGTTTCTGAAATCAATGCTGTGGGCAACAGCATCAGAAAAGATGAAATATAAAAACATCACAGTGCATGGCAAGTAGTAAAGTTTTGTCAAACCTTTTCACTCGTTTACGTGTGCCTGTGTGTGTGTGTGTGTGTGTGTGTGTGTGTGTGTAAAATGTATTTCTTTCTCCATATCACATTGAACAGTTGCAAAGTCCAAGCCCCAGAGTAAGGTGGGATTGCTGGGCTGCAGGGTGTACATACTTTCAACTTTATCCCACACTGCCACATTGCTCTCCAAAGTGGCTGGACAAAATTCTTCACCCCCTACTTTTCATGGAATGGTTGATAATATTAGACCTGAAGTTTTTTTCCACCAATCTGACATATGTGAATGACCTATCTTGATCTGTACCTGCTCTTTTGCAATATATTGGGTGTGTGGCTTCTTCTGTCCCGATCTGCCTGTCCATCTTTACTTTGCTTTCTACTGAAAATATTTTAAAGAGATACGAATTACTTCTTGTTTAGATGTGCTGTGAATAACTTCTCCCAATCTTTGGTTGGCCATTATCTTTGCGTCTAGTGTGATTTATTGGGACAGCAGTTGTACATTTTAGCACGGTCAAGTGTATCATTCTTTTCCTTTATGGCTTGTATTCGTATCTTGTTGCAGAAATCCTTTCCTTCCTTGTGGTTCTACGGTCATTCTCCTGTTCTAAAAATTTTAAACACTGTATGTGTATAAATGCACAATGTAGTTTTAAAATCTAGTTGAGATTGTTTTGTCTTTAACGTAATGTGAGGATCAAATTTTTTTTTCTATTTGACTAATAAATCATTCCAGTAGCATTTATTCCATTTCTTCCTATTCAATGACTTTTTAGATTCAAAAGCTGTCACTTTTCCTTCTATACATGATTCTGCTTCTGGGCTGTCTGCTCTGCTCCATTGGTCTGTTAGTTTTTCCTGGTGCCATCTCACACTGCTTTAGTCCCTGCAGCTTTTTGTTAAGTAGAACATCTGATGAGGAAATCTCCCTCATCTGTCCTTTCAAATGCTCTTGACTCTTTTCCCACCCTTCTTTTGCCATGAGAACGTTAAGATCAACTTGTTAGAGTTCATGAAAATCCCTGTTGGGGATTTGATTCGAATTGAGTTAATTTACGGACTAATTTGGGGAAGACCGTGCCATCCTTGTGATTTTGAGTTTTCCCCACCCATGATCGTGGCCTTTTCTCTTTTATCTGTTGCTTCTTTTTGTCTTTTAGTTTTGTCATTTGTATCATAAAGCTCTTACTCATTTTTTGTTAAATTTATTCATAAATACTCTACAGTTTTTGCTGATGTTGTAAATAATATATGTATGTATGCATTTTTTAATTACAATTTCTGGCCAGGTGTGGTGACTCAAGCCTGTAATCCCAACACTTAGCGGTGGGGGCGAGGCAGGAGGATCGCTTGAGCCCAGGAGTTCGAGACCAGGCTGGGGAACATAGTGAGACCTTGTCTCTACAAAAAATACAAAAGTTAGTCAGCCATGGTTGTGTGCACCTGTAGTTCCAGCTACTCAGGAAACTGAGGAAGGAGGACTACTTGAGCCCAGGAGGTTGAGGCTGCTGTGAGCTAATACCATGCTGCTGCACTCCAGCCTGGGTGACAGAGTAAAACCCTGTCTCAAAGAAATGTATAATTTCTAATTCATTATTGCTGGTGTCTAGGCATGTAGTTAAATTTTATATATTGACCCTGTTTCCAACAATCTTGCCAATCTCATATGGTTTTAAATTTGTCCCTATAGATTTTATCTAATCTTGTCATTTACAAATGATGAAAGCTTTTTCCTTTCTTTGCTTTTATTTAATTTTCGCATCTTACTGTGCTGCCCAGTAGAAACATAATGTGCGCCACATGTTTAATTTTAATGTTTCTGGTAGCCACCTTGTCTTATTCTATGTTGTGTTGCTGTAACAGAGTACCAAGACTGGATAATTTATAAAGAAAAGGGTATTGCTGGGCATGGTGGCTCACACCTGTAATCCCAGGACTTTGGGAGGCTGAGGTGAGAGGATTGCCTGAGCCCAGGGGGTTCGAGACCAGCCCGGGCAACTTGGTGAGACCTCGTCTCTACAATAAATTGAAAAATTAGCCAGGCATGGTGGCATGCACCTGTGATTCCAGCTACTTGGAAGGCTGGGGCAGAAGGAACACCTGAACTCAGCAGGTCAGGGCTGTAGTAGCTCTGAATGCACCACTACACTCCAGTCTGGGTGGCAGAGTGAGACTCTGACTCAAAAAAGAAAGAAAGAGAGAAAAGGTACTTATATATTGCGTAATGACATTTTGGTCAATAATGGACCACATATAGGATGGTGGCTTCATAAGTTTCTAATACTGACTTTTTACCCTACCTTTCCTATGTTTAGCTGTTTTTAGATACACAGATACCATTGTGTTACAAAGGCCTACAGTATTTAGTGCAGTAACGTGCTGTGCAGGTGTGTAACCTGGGAGCCCTAGGCTACCCCATATGGCCTAGGTGTGTAATAGGCTGTCCCCCACGCACCTAGTGATGCATTGCTCAGATATATCTTGTCGTTGTCATTAAGCAATGCATGACTGTATTTCTCACGGTTCTGGAGGCTGGAATGTCCAAAGTTGAGGAGCCGGCATCTGGTGAGGGCCTTCTTGATGCATTGTTTCACCTGAAGAAGGAGGAAGGGCAAGAGAGAACATGCACAAGAGAGATGAGGGGGTACTAAACCCATCCTTTCATGAAGAACCCCCTCCTGCAATAACTAAACCCTTCTGGCGAGAATGGCCGTAATCCATTCAGGAAGGCAGAACTCTCACGAGTTACTCACCTCTTAAAGGTTCCACCTCTCGGTGCTGTTGCATTGGGGATTAAGTTTCTAACATATAAACTCTGGGGGACACTTTCAGATCATAGCACATGTTTGCAAAGGTAAAAAGAAATAGGCGAAATTAATTTTAATATTGTTTTATTTAACCCAGTATATCTAAAAATGATCATTTCAACATGCAATCAATATCAAAATGATTGAGGTACTTTACATTCTTTTCTTCATCTAAGTCTTCAGAGTCCAGTAAGTGTTTTGGACCCAGAGCACATCTCAGTTTGAGTTAGTAGCTGGGTGATGCGTAGTTATATTGTCTTGGACTGCACATCTTGAGAATCTTTAATCTATTGCTGAACAGAAGTTTGGTGAGTGAGCATCCTCTTCTTATTTCTGACATGAAAGGAAATAATCTTGAGAAAATAAACATAAGAATAATGCTTACTGACTTTTTGGTAAGTTTTCCATATTAGTTTGAAAAGTTCTTTTTTGTTTCTATTTTGTTAAGGCTTCCTAATTGTGAATGGATGCCGAATTTTACCGGTGCCTTTCTGTGACCGTGAAGACAATCATAAAATTTCCTCTTATTTGGATGACTTATATTAAGAAATTTCTTTTACTGTAGCATCATTGATTCTGGGTATAAATCTGGTTGAGTTTACATGGTTGGAGTTAATTGGTAATATTTCCATGAAGACTTCTGAATCCATGTTCAGCAGTGACATCAGCCTGTAAGTTTCTTTTCCTTCTAGCCTTATTGACGTTTCAACCAAACTAGCCTCATAACATATCAAAAGGAATGTTCTGCTTTCACATATCCAAATATTTGTATGTGTTGTGAGTTATCTTCAAATATTTGTCTATGTCAGCATATTTGTGTATGTTCGTGTTTGTATATGTCAAATAAATGCCGAGAATTGTCTTCAAATATTTGTATGTGTTAAGGATTATCTATGCCTTGAAGGTCTGGAAAAACCCTCACTGTAAAACTGCCTCAGCCTGCATTTGTTGGTTTGTTTGAGTTTTTTTTTTTTTTAATTACTAATCCAGTTTATTTAATGGTTAGGGGTGATTCCAGCTTTCTATTTCTTTTTTAGTCATCTTCTGTTAAATTAGTCAGTCTCTCTCCGTCATCAGGAATGTGCTCATTTTTCCTGTCTTCAAGTTTCGCTGCAGTGTGTGTAGTATATCTGCTTTTCCATTCCTAGTGTTAATTTGTGTCTTCCCCGTTTCTTGGTTAGTCTTCACAGAGTCGTGTCAAGTCTGGTAAAGACCTGACTCGGGAGCGGGGTGACTGTCTTTCTTGTTTCTTTGTTTTCTGTCTCATTGGTTTCCTCTCGAACCATCATTCCATGGTTTCCTTCCCTTCTTAGGTTTGCATTGGCAATGTTTTCCTAATCCCTTGAGTTGGGCACCTACGTGACTTTCAACCTTCTTGCTTGTCTACACTCTTCCTGACACCAGCATGTCTCTAACTCATGCTTCAGTTTATTATTTTTTTAAGCCTTAGGATCCATGTTTCTCCACGGTTTTGGAAAATGTCTATCAACTGTCTCTCCAAATTATGCCCTTCTTCTATTCTGTCCGTTCTCTCCTCCTGGGCTTTCTCATTCGAGCTTCCATGTCTCTTCAACTTGTCTTTTTACTGCCTTCCTTCTCTTTCTGTTGTGCATTTCCTAATCCTCTCTCAAGCTGGCTTCGAGAATACTCTTTGTGGTGTTTTTAGTCTGGTGACTCTTCCTCACAGTTGTGTGTGCGTGCATGTGTGTACTTTGTAATTTTGGATGGTGAGTAGAGATTTATTGATAGGAAACCGCCGTAACCTAACTGAAGGTTATCCCTTCACCGTGGTTTTCTGTGTGACTACTAAGTTCTTCAGGAGTAACACAGACCTGGGATCCATTTCGTATTATTTTCATAGCTTGGGGGTTCTGGACCACATGGGGACTATAAATTTGAACCGTCACCCGACGAGAAAGCAAGCATGTGGTCACAAACACTCAGAAGAGACTTTAAACTCCTCTGCCCATTTCCCAGGAGAGACAGAAGAAGTCAAGCATTCTCGTTGTGTCCCTGTGCTATGGACATTGAAGGGTGTCTGGCCTCCAGATACAGCTCTCGGTGTCCTTGACTGTATGTGGGGGTCTCAGTCTGGGTTCTCATCTTTCACAGGCTCTAGGCGCCTTGTCCTCTCACTGTGTGGTCACTAGAAAGAATCAACAGGCTACCGAGACAGCACCTGCCCCCAGGCCACTTGGTGTCAGTTCACTGCTCCCGCCCTGGTCTTGGGGTCCCTTCGTTGCCTCCCTCCAGGAGGCCTCTCTTTTCTTGAGTAGAGATGTATCTACTAGAGATGTAGCTGAAGCGTGCATCTAAACAGATGTTCATTCTGTGTATTGAGCTGGAGGGCTTTCAGTTGACCTTGTCGACCATACTGCTGAAACTGGAAGTCACTATACTGTTGTTTTTTCCTGTGCTAAATTAAAGGTAGATAATTAGGTGGATGGAGAAGAAACCCATGTTTTGGGAAAGAACTGTAATTATTATCCACTCTAGGCAAAAGACCCGTGAAGTGGTCGGTTTTCGGAAGAGAAAATCCTTGGCGTCTGCCTTACTCCAAATCCACTGGCGAAGTCCCTGGCTGCCTAAGCCCTCTTGGATGAGGACCAAGGCTCATTCGCTCCATGCTGGGGCCCAGTGTTTGGGGATTATACCGAGGGCCTGGTGGAGACAGAGGGCCAGCTCGTTTCATCTCTCCAGCCAACGGCTGTGCCATCTTCAATCCCGCCTCGCTGTGTCCTCTTGGCAGGCTACGTGACCATTTTGTGAGCACATCCTTATCTATAAATTAATATTTTTGTAATGGTGACTCCCCCCAGACACTGAGTTCACGGGCTTAAGGTCACTCTGAGTCAGGAACTGCCTTCTTGATTCTTACTTCTCGGATTTCTTCTGTCTTCGTTCATTCACACAGTTTGTACTGAGGGTCTGCTGTGTGCCAGACACTGTTTAAAGCATGTCTTCATTGCCTTTGGTATGCCAGGTGCTGGGAGGCCAAAGGAGAACTGGACCGTCCTGGCCAGGATGTGGTGGGGACAGGGCCATCTCCAGAGCTTCCCGCAGAGCCGAATGCACAAGCCAGCTGGGGTCTCTGGGTCCCAGTGCGGGGTGGGGGCACAGCATGCCAGTCTGGAGGGGGTGTATATGTGCATGTTATTGGTGCTGGTGCCGCTGCCAGGGTCTGCGAAAGGTAAACGAAGGCCCTCCGTCCCTCCCTCCCGTTCACTTTTGTATAAACTGTTGAGGGTTTGTGACTTTTTGGTAAGTTTATTTATTTTATTATTTTAACTAGAGTAACTTACATGATTCAAAACTCAATAGTTACATATTTGTCAACTAAGAAAAACTGACTTCTCTGCTTAAAGTTGATGAAATTGAAACAAAAAATTCGATAGTTACAAAAGGTTATTTGGTGAAAAATCTCCCTCCCAGCCCGTCTCCGAGCCTCCCTGGAGGCAACCAATGTTCCTGGCTTCTCACATATCCTTGGCAAGATATTCTAAATGTGTACATATACATAATACATTATTTGTGAATATATTTGTGTGCTTATCTATAAATTTTTACACATACATACATATATATGTTTTTTAATGCAATTGTCAGCGTCTTGCTTTTTTTGCTTGACAATGTATCTTGGAAATTGGTCCATATCAGACCCGAAGTGCTTCTTCATTTGTTTTTACGGCTGTTTGGTATTCCATTATATGGACAGACCATAATTTATTTAACGAGTCCCCTTCTGATGGTTATTTAGATTCCCAATCTTTTGCTATTTTCAAACAATTCCTCAAGATATCATCTTGTGTTGAGGTACTTCACAGATTTCAGAGTGTGTTTGTAGGATGCAGAACGTGGCCTGCCACGGAGTTCTAAAGTTCTAACCAAGACTGTGTGTCGATGCTGCCCCATGGCGGGTGGCTGGCCTGGCCTTCTGGGCTTCCCATGGGCTGAGCCTACGGTTCAAGGACTTATCCTGAGAACTTTATCCCCAGACGTGCGATGCATACTTTCCAGATGAATGGATGAAAACACTTGCATGCCAGAGGAATTGCCATGAGCAGAAGGCATAGGAAGTAGCTTTATTTGTCAGTTTTGTAGACCATCTGAAAGTGAATTCAAAGAAGGCTTTTCTGATTGCTTTTGAAATGAACCTGAGAGCCGTTTAATCCGACCCTCCGTGGTACAGGTGGAAGTCTGGCAGAGGAATCATTCACTGTGTTGTACAGGTTGGCTCACCAAATCAAAGATGATGATGTTTGTGGTGACACTGAAATAACGTGAGCGTCACATTCGGCAGAAGCTTCATTTTTGACGTAACGCAAGACAGGACCGTGTGGTGATAAGCTGTTGTGTGTGGGGGAATGTACCTTTCCATAAAGGCCTGGCCACTGTTCTTGTATTCCAGAATGTGTGCCCCTATTGCTCGCACTGTGGGCTGGCTCAGCTTCCACCTGCCTCCTCACTGGGATGCTTTCCTTCCATCCTTCCAGCCCTGTTGTTCTCTTGATAGACACCTACAGCTCAGGTGTGCAGTACCTCGTTCAAAGTCCACAGGCAGGACCCACGCCAAGCTCCAGCCAGGGCTGGGAGGCTGAACCCTGAGCCCTTCACTGTGACTCCCCAGGCACGTTAGAACTTAGACATCAGTACCAACCCAAGCCACAAGATAGTGGATTTTGACTAGGGTCGGTCTGTACTTAAAACTGTGACAAACTGCTGTGTGGGAGTCCATAAAGATAATTCCAACAGGGGACTACAAGGGTAACCAAGTTGTCTTTTAAAGGCATTATGTTCCCTATTTCTTCCATGAAAACTTTGTTTTAAGACCCTTCAATAGCTTTAGGTACAAATGATTTTTGGATACATAGATGTGTTGTACAGTGGTGAAGAAGTCTGGGCTTTATGTGTACCTGTCACACTAGTGTACCTTGTACCTAGTAGGCAGTTTTGTTTTAATCACTGGGCCCCCCTTTGTGATGCCAGTGTCCATTGTACCATTCTATATGTCTTTGTGGACCCTAGCTTATCCCACTTATAAGTGAGAACATGTGGGTATTTGGTTTTTCATTCCTGTATTACTTTATGACCTCCAATTCCATCTAAGTGGTTACAAAAGACATGATTCTGCTCTTTTTTTTATAACCGGATAGTATTCCATGATGTCTGTCTATCTAAATATCTATCTATCTTCTATCTATCTATCTATCACATTTTGTGAAAGCGTTTTGAAAGGAAAGCAAATACTCCTACCCCAGTTACGGTTAGCCTAGCAAATTGCAAGGCAGCTGGGACTCTGCCGGTTCCTTGCTCGCAGTCTGAGGGTGTCCCAGGGACTTCGGAGCAGGGATGAGGGTGGCTTTGCTGAAGCCTGCATCGTGGTCCTGTGCCGGACCCAGCCCTTGCTGGGTCTCTTTCCCACTTTCCACATCAGAGCAGGGGTCCCATTCGGCGTCACCCAAGATCCCCAAATAACCCGGCAGCGTGTGCTTGACATTCCCCCACCTGGAGTTCCGCAGTCAGCACACCTGTCCTATAAAGCACCCGAGAGGAATGTGTTTCCAGGCCATGCATACGGTCTCTCTCACAACTATTCTTCCCTGCCATTGCAGCTCGAAAGCAGCGTAGACTGTGCGTGATGGAGCGGAGCTCGTGCCAGTAAGATGAGCAGTGGACAGATTTGGCTTCGGGCTGTAGTTGCTAATCCTTACTCTGACTGATGGATGGCATCAGACAGAATCTGCATTAAATTTGGAAATGCAGCCCTGCTGGCGGACACACCCGTTTGGTGTGTCTTTGTGTTGTGTCGCATCTCCATGAGGCTTGGGGGCTCTCTGTCCCCTGCTGGTTGCCTCACTGCCAAGGGCGGTGGTGGAACGCGAGGTGTGGGGTCCGAAGACCTACCACTGACTGACGGTGTAGCCTGAGCCGTCTTTGTTGCTCTGGGCCTCACTCTCCCTATCTGTAAAATTATGATTTTCAAAGGTGCTCCCCAGCTCCAAAACGTTCCAGTTCTCGATGGAAAGTGAGCATTTTCTTCCCTGGAGGTTGTAGTTTCCTTTTGTGTCTTGGGTCACCACAACAAAGTGGATAGGGTAATTTTGTGTTGTCATCTGTACCCTGAGGGGCATTTACCTTCTGGGGTACGCATGCATGTTAGCAGACTTCTAAACCTTTGGGGGCAGTTGGATAGGAACAGTCCTTGTTAGCTTCTTGGCCCACATACGTGTCATGGAAAGAAGGCTACATCTGCGAGGTCTTGCATGGTCTCAGGTGAGGAACGTGTTACCCTCTCTAGCTTTCCGTACTCTACTTGGAATTGCCTCATGTAGAGTGGGTGCGAGGAGCAACCAGTCTTTTGGCGGTTCCGAGGGAAGACCTGCATAGGAGAAGGAAACGTCCTCACTTGGCTTCCAATAAACCAGAGCCATTCATGCATGCATTCCGGCTCCGCTGAGACCAGGCACCCCCACACAAGCCTGAACTTTCTGCCAGGCTCACATGTTACAGCTGCCAGTTGCCTGGGAGGCTGCCCCTCGTCTCCTTCTCAGACAACCTGCCCAGCCTTGGGCGGCCAAGGGTCCTGGGGACCGGAGAGGAGCTCCCCTGGGAAGCAAATGGTATGGCACTCAGGAACTGCAGTCAGCTTCTTGTGCTGACTTGGTATATTTCACCTCTGGTGAACTCAGCATGTTGCTTGGTCTCTTGGAGCCTCAGTTTCCCAACTCAAACCATATAATGACAGGTGGTGCCTGTATGGATACCTTGGTTTCTGTGCTAAGTTATCCACTTAGTAAATATTTATTAGGTGCTAGGCACTGCCTGGAGTATATAGTAGCAGGTGTCATTACGGAGGTGTTCCTGACTGCCGGACACCCAGCTAAATGCTACACAGACCAGCTCATGGATCCTCACAACCCTCTCAGTTTTACAGATGGGAAATTATCTGTCCAAAGTGACACAGCTGGTTAGAGACACAGCCAGGATCTGGCCTGTCATTGGACATCCCTGGGTGACTGCCTTTTCCCAGGTCAGCCAGAGGACATCACTGGTGGGGTCTTGAGCTTGGACTAGACTTCCTTGTGTGTTGCCACTTGAGGAGATCACTCCAGATAGCCGTTCTGGGTTCCTGCTGTGAGCTGGCTTCCCTTCCACCTTCCTGAAAGCTCCTCATTGGGGCCATTCTGCTGAGCTGCCAGGTGGAGCTGGTTAGATCGCGGTCCTGGCCCCTAGGCCTCTGTGTGCATCCGTCTGCAGGAAGAAAGCGGTATTCTGGTCTCTCTCGTTCTGACTGCTCAACAAAGCTGTTCGGAAGTGCTTTTGTAAAATCCTTAGCAGGTCTTATTGCTGCTGGCTGGGCTGGGAGAGACCCGGGGTCTGTCGTATTAGAAGGCGCTCTCTAAGAGGGTGCATCATGGCTGCTGGGACTGTGGGCTCTGGGTGGCTTGATGTGGCTGCATGCAGGCGGTGATACTTTGCCTGTACTCCCTGAGGGTCTGGCTCCTCCCCAGCCTATCCCACATGCCCCCAGCCATGCCAAAGCACCTGTCCTGCCCACTCGTTTTAGGCTACCCTATTGTGCCAGGCAAGGGGCAGCAGTGTTTCGTTCCTGCCCAGTGCATCTGGTCCTAGCAAAACCATGACCCAGGCATGGAGCTGGACAGTCCAGGCTTGGTCCTCGGCCCTCCCCCTTCAAAACCTCCCTTCTGCCTTCCTGAATGACCCCTTTGGGGTCATTCTTCTGGGTTGCCGGATGGAGCTGATTAGACCATAGTCCCGGCCTCCAGGTGCAGGCTGGCTCTGGGGCTCCAGCAAGAAAGAGCCGTGTTGACTCCTTCACTGCTCTTGGCAGAAGCATATACCGCCACCACAGTCTAACTACCACAATGCCCAAACCTGGAGAAACCAGGGTGGCCGAGCTCTTCACGTTGTCATGTCAAGTCTTGTCATGACTTGGTCAGAGGCTGGAGAGATGGAGCTAAACGCCGTGCCTCCTCGTGGGGTGAGTTCCTTGACCTCTCTGGGATGCTCTTACCCCACCCATAAAGTCCATGTTTGTAGCTGCATCTCAGAGTTGCTGGGCAGGTGCAAGTGTTCATGTGCTCAGAGGAGTGACAGTGACCGTGTCTCCAGCCTAGGCCTTGCAGGGAGTGGGCTTTGCAACTGTGCTGTAGACAACTCCATGGAGCAGACGTGAGTTTTAGCTGTGTCTCTCTTCCAGTCCCTGGCAAAGTCCTGACCTGTGGCAAGGACTCAGCCACTCTGGTTTAGTCCCCAGGTTTGGGGATTGCACTGGTTAGACCGTGGGGGCAGTTCATGCTTCTGGGGCACTATGAGCCTGAAACAAGAAGGGCAGGGAGGGTGACTAACCGTCCTGGAGAAGCCTGGAGGAGTTGGGCACCCCGGGAACAGGCTGGCCCTGGGGCTCCAGCAAGAAAGAAACACAGACTCCTTCACTGTCCTCAGTAGGCACCGTGCCAAGAGCCCCGCATACTGGTAGGGTCCAGAAAAGCGTTTTAATTTTTTTTTAATTGTAGGAAAATAAAGATGGCTATAATCCAGCCCAGAAGCCTGGGTTATATTCCTCTTTAAACCGACACATTTGTCAAGTGTAAAGTTGACTACGGGGGGACCTAAAAAAACCTGGAATTTATTTATAAAAAATTGTGTATTTATTCTTATGTTTAAACTTCGGTCACCTTCAAAGTACTCTCCGATTGATGCACTACACCTACTGAGACACTCTTTCCACTGATGGAAACAGTTTTTTAGCTCATCAGTCTTGATGCCTTTTAGTGTTTCTGCCGTTTTTGGTTTCACCTCTTCCCTATGGGCACAACATTACCCTTTGAGAACTTTTCTTTCACCTGGGGAAACAAAAAAAAAAACTGTTTGGAATGAGACGGGGTAAATAGGAGGGTGGGTCATGGGGAACATGCCGTTTTGGGTCAAAAACCGCTGAACACCCAGTGCAGGGTGGGCAGATGTGCAAATTACCCATCATGAAATGAACAAACACGTTGAAAGAATCTCCCCCTCCCCCGCCCCCCACCAAATTCACTGCAGCCAAAAGCAGCCTCTCACTACAATGCTAGCTGGTACACTGATGCCAGTGGGTTCCTAGAACACTTACCTAGCGGGGAAGCCTGTACTATGAAGGGCCTGCTCCCCCCAAAATAATTCCAGTTTTTTTGGGGTCCCCCATCGTAGGTCTTATGGAGAAAGAGGCCCCCAAAGGCAAACGTATTTAGTGCCGTGAGTTGCAGTGCAGCTCTGGGAGGGCCCGCTCACCCAGGCATCCCTGCCTTCACAACTCCTGTCTGAGGATAAGGAGACAACCAAGGAGACCAGGGCCACCAGGCACCAGCAGGGCTCCCCCTGAGTATCCAGTGATGGAATGAAGCACAGTGCTGGCGGCTTCTGGGCCTGTCGAGCCCCAGGACTTTGACTGGGGGGCTGCTGCCGGCTGGCGGAATGTCAGTGCTGGAAACCAAGCTCGCCTCCCAGAGTGAGCTGGGACGTTCTGGCATTCAGATGTTCTTGCCTTGACTGTGTGGGGGGCGGGTGGGGGGGGTTCCTGTTTGGATCCAGGGAGTTGATTTAATCCAGCTGAGGCCAGGACCCAGGGTGGAGGCACAGGATGTGGCTGGATCCCTGCCAACCCCCCTCTCTCACCATGTGGCTGCAAAGCCCCCAAAGGGGGAAACCCGCCAGGGGGAGGGGTGCAGCAGATGTCAGCAGATGTCACGGTCCCTGCACGGTGCTTCTTGTTTCTCCTTTATTAATGGCGGGCGCTTAGGCAGGGCCAGCGCTCAGAGCAGCCCGTGTGAACGGCCATGGTAGCGGTCTTCCTCAGAAGGAGTGGGAAGAGGAAGGCATGAATAATACAGGCCATGTCATGATGGACTTGTTGGTCCACAGACTGCAGTACACACCTGGGCAGGTGCTCAGAATGCTCTTGACTCGGGAGAACTCCCTGGGTCAGCACTGACTGAGCCGCCCAGTTGCAGCAGCCCTGGGAAGGGACGACGGGATGAGCGCTGGGCCCCTGCCCTGGCCTGTGGGCTTGCACCAGCTAGAAATTGGGGTTCCTCCGTGGCATTTGGGTTTCTGCAGCCTCACCCCTCGTCTCATCAGACCAAGACACTGGCGGGCAGAGCAGGGACAGTCGCACAGTGAGTCAGCAGCAGGGAGGTACCCTGCCACCCGCTCACCCCTCGGCCTTTCTCCTTATTTTGGGTGGAGGCAGGGTATCCAGGACAGGGATGAAAACTTAGGCCTGCTTTTCATGTTCACCCTATTCTTGGCAACTTCTGCGGAAGGTCCTGGCAGGAAGGGGACGTTGGGGGGGAAGAGTTGGAGGAGAACAAAGTCTCCTTGGCTCCTTTGCCTTCTCGGCTAAAAATGGTGGCAGTTCTCTGCATTTCCACTAAAAATAGCTAGTCTTTTGTCACCAGGGCCACCCACACTGATGATCTAGGGATGGGGGGCAGCAAGATCTAAGCCTTGAGCCATGCCTTCGGTGGAGAGGCCTAGAAGCTCGCAGATGGGCACGTTCTTTCAGAGAAAGCAAGAGGGGATGGGAAGGGGGTGGAGTGCCACCTCTGGAGAGCTGAGTGACACACCGGGCCTCGTGTGACAGTGACTAGCCTGTATTCACGTGCTCCATACACATGGCTAAAACTTGAGGACATTATGCTTGGCAAAACAAAACAGACACCAAAGGACAGATGCTAGATGATTCCACTTAAATGAATCACCTGGAAGAGACAATTTCATAGAGACAGAAAGTAGAATGGTTGGTGCCAAAGGAAAGGGCCACGGGGAGTTAGTGTTTAACGGGCACAGAATTTCAGTTTGGGAAGATGAGAAAATTTTGAAGATTCACAACAGCGTGAATGTATTTAATGCCACTGAGCGATACACCTCAAAACGGTTGAAATGATACATTTAATGTTATCTGTATTTTACCATAGTTTAAAACAATGAAATGGGTTTGTTGACACCTCTCTTTCTCTTGAACCACACCCATATAGAGTGACTAGTATCCAGGTGTTTCTCTTTTATGCTAATAGTGATGCTGATGATAGCAATTTAATTCTTCTGTGGAGAAACAAAATTAATTCTCTGGGGTAACCAGGGAAAACCTTGTGGGTATTTTGAACGCTAGCCCCAAGCCTCAAGCACTCTCGCATTTGGGGACCCCCAAGTGGTCCCTCATGGGATAATTAAAGCTACCATTGGACAAACCCCACTCAGCTGTGCAGAACTTCCGACTAGGATTCCAGTCTCTTGAAATGTGAGTGGACGTCCAAGGTTTGACAGACATTTAAAGAAAGGCTGTCGGGTAAAAGAGCAATGTCTACATAGATGATGGGGAAAGTGGGATCCCCAAACCTGCAGGATTCAAGAGGAGGTGAAAATGTAAGCTAATAGCTCCCTCCATGGTATCCTCAGAAAAGTCCAAGATAACATTGTATACATAAAACAAGAATTGGATGCAACAAAGTAAGAACAGTCAGAAAACAAAAAGAGCTTTAGATTTAATATCTGGCTGTCTAAGTTAAAAGTCCATTAAAGGAATGATTAATATCTGGCTGTCTAAGTTAAAAGTCCATTAAGGGAATGAAAGGCGAGATTCCTTGGAACTCTCATGGAAAGAAGAATAGAAAGGCAAAGATAGGAACATCTGAGAGGAAAACCGAGAAAGAGGGCACATGAAGGCAGGTGATGGAGCATTTGATTCTTGGAAGTTCTGGAAGCTGAAACAGAAAACGAATGGGAGGAAATTATACAAGAAAATTACCTAGATCAGAAAGAAAAGAAAATCCTCATATTCAGACAGTCCATGGCCAGGTGTGGGGGCTCAGATGGGAGGCCAAAGTGGGAGGATCACTTGAGACCGGGAGTTGGAGACCAGCCGGGGAACATTGCTACCAAAATAATTCTTTTTAATTAACCGGACATGGTGGCACACACCTGTAGTCCCATCTACTTGGAAGACTGAGATAACTGGATCACTTAAGCCTAGGAGGTCAAGGCTGCGGTATGCTGTGACCGCACCGCTGCACCCCAGCCTGGGCGACAGAGCAAGACCCTGTCTCACAACAAAAACAAAATGAGACGGACGAAAACAGGCCTCACTGTACCCAGCACTTTATTTATTTTTGAGTCGGAGTTTCACTCTGCTGCCCAGGCTAGGATACAGTGGCATGCTCACTCGACCTGCTGGGCTCCGGCGATCCTTCCGCCTTAGCCTTCCAAGGAGCCGGAACTACAGGTGTGCGCTACCACGTCCGGCTCATTTTTTGATTTGTTGTAGAGACAAGAGCTCACCAAGTTTCCCAGGCTGGTCTTGAGCCCCTGAACTTCGAGGGCCTCTTACCTCGACCTCCCAAAGTGCTGGGATTACAGACTTGTGCCACCACGCCCGGCACTTTAAAAGAAAAAAAAAAAATAGGCATATGATTGTGAAATTTTAGATAGCCAAGAATAAAGTAACATTTCGAAAAACTTCTAGAATAGACTAAGACAAAAAGCTCAGATCATCCACAAAGGAAAAAGGATTAAAGTGCTCCACCCTTTTGGTCAGCAGCAGCCTGCGTGTGAAGTCAGTGAATTTGCCCTGGGCAACTCTTGGCCAAACTCTGCGGTAGGTAGGCGGTGAGGGTTGTTATAAGGCTGTTGTCATCCTGCAGGAAGGACTCAAACCACTTACCTTCCACACGTGTTCCTCAGGCAGCTACCTAGAGATTCTCTCGTGGGGGTGTCCCCTCAGTGGGACCCCCAGGAAGGAAATAATGGTGAGGCCCACGCGGTGTAGCTGGCCCCTGCCTGCAGTTAGTGCAGGGACTTTCGGGGCCAAGGGACTCTGGGGGAGGGCTGGGAATGGGCGTCAGCAGAGCTTCAGCAGACCTGGTGCCCATGGAGGCACCGGGGCTGGTGTCGTCATTCACGGGAGGCAGGGGTCGGCCTGATGCACCATCCCGTGTGTGGCGGCCCAAGTGAGCTGAGCTGTCCTCGGTATAAATAACTGATCAATCGGAAACATGAAGCTCAGAGGATTAAAGAACCAGAATGGGGTATTTTAATACATTCCTTCTATAGATCAGATAGCTGCCAGAGGAATTAAAAGCGGGAACAGCTTAAAAAAGTTAAAAGTGGTTGCCTCCGGGGCACAGGGAGGGGATTGTTGCTTTTCATTATGAGCCCTTCTGTGTTATTTCGTTTTTAAAAAATCATATGTAGGACTGCTTAGGATTTTTTTTTAAGCCAAAAAAAGAACCACGAAAGTGAAACAACTTGGACAGGCCCCAGTTTGCAACAAGAACTTGGGGGGAGATGCAGGGACACAAAGGATTGGCCCTTGGGGTCTCCTGGAGCCGCAGGGTTGGGCATTGTAGGGGAGGCCGGGAAGCCAATCTGGGCTTGGCTAGGCGAGAGTAACCTCTCCAGGGAGGAGTTTTCGGTTCTGGCATTTTGCTCTGATTGGGTTGACTTTTTGGGAAAAGAATCTGTGTGAAAATGCAATTGGTGGGCCTCAAGTAAGTCCAGGGCTGGTGTGGTCCCAGCTCTTTCTTGTCAGCTGAGTCGGGCACTGGCTCTTCTAACATGCAGTCCTGCCCGGGAGATCCTTGTTGGAGCTGCTATCTGCCCGGAGGTTGTTAGGGTCTGGGACGGCCTGCAGATGGCTCAGGTTGGTCCTTGCCCTGGGAACCTGTCTGGTGAACTAAGTGTGGCTCGGCGGAAGAGGCCCCATCATAGAGGTCTTTATATGGCCCCCAAGTGCAGAGGAGGCAGAGAGTGCCAGCCGGGCATTGGGCAGTGGCTAGCCTGGTTCAGTTCCTGTTCCCATGGGGAGAGGTGGACACTCACCAAAAACATGCACAGACGAAAGAATTTCAGCAAGAGGTGCAAGGAGTAAGGCCCAAGAGAGTAACCGGCAGCTGCTCCCCCATGAGTGTCGGAGAGGCGCCCCAGAGGAGGTGGTGTGGGAGAGCTGAGAGCCGTGATGGGGGAAGCCTTAGGAAAGGGGTTTGCGGAGAATCCTTTGGCGCCGTCTGGTAGGAGGGGCAGGCTGGCCCGTGCGGGAGTGTCGTCACATGTTGAAGAATCACACTCATCAGCTGAGAGTGAGCTACGCCTGGAAAGGCGTAGGGTGAGGAGTCCAAACTCCATGCTGAGGCAAGAAGCCCCAGGCCCAGAGTGAGTGGGGCCAGGTCTGGGCCAAAGCCTGGGTCTTCCCTGGAGTGGAGGCGGCATTTGCCTGCATGGAGGGTGTTTAACGGCAGATCCTGAGCCTGGATCTCTGCGGGGAATGGGAGAGAGGAGAAAGAGTGGAGTGCATGGAGCCATTGCTACCCTTCCCAGGATCATGGAGCACGCAGAGACAATGGCCACGGAGTCGCTTCCTGGCCATGGAGAGAGGAGAAAGAGTGGAGTGCATGGAGCCATTGCTACCCTTCCCAGGCTCATGGAGCACGCAGAGACAATGGCCACGGAGTCGCTTCCTGGCCATGGAGAGAGGAGAAAGAGTGGAGTGCATCGAGCCATTGCTACCCTTCCCAGGCTCATGGAGCACACAGAGACAATGGCCACGGAGTCGCTTCCTGGCCTCCCTTGGGGGCCAGCTCCACGGTGGATGGGGCTACTTCAGGTCAAGGAAGGTGCTGGAACACGTAGAACCTCCCGCCTACTCCCCGGGCTGGGCGAGCACTGTCCAACATAGAGCCAGGTGTCCCCCCAGCACCCCAGCCTCGGATGGTATGTCATGTCGGTGCCAGTGAAGTCGAGGCAGGACTGAGGGCCAAGTGTGTTTCTGAGGGTGGCATTCAGATCCAGCCCCAGCGTCCCAGAGGCAGGGCTGCTGTCAACACGGACAGAGGAGGTAGCTGTTCATGTGGCTGGCTTGAGGAGAGCGTCTCTGCCCGCAGACACCTCTCCTGCCTCCCAGCCCCCTTGGGACTGAGGCCTAGAATTCTGCCATTAAAGGTTCATTCCTTTGGCTTGAAATACAGACGTCCCAGTGAGGAGGTGGCCCTTGAGCTTCAGCGGTCCTGAGCACCCCATATACCTTAGTCGCTCACGAGGACCTTTGCTATACAGCTGAACAGCCAGCCAGCACTCACTGTGCCCTGTGCGTTACCTGCTGTGCTGGCTCTGGGTGGGCAGAGGGTCAGAAGCTGTGTACCCTGCGCTCTGTGGGAGACATGCGCAGGAAGGGATCCTGAGGGGTGTAATGGGCACTGTGAAAGGGAGTGGCCAGGAGCAGAGGAGCACAGAGAAGATGGCATGTGTCCTTGCGCAAACTCCAAATCCCAGATCCCCTACCTTCTCTGGCCCCCACCCAGTGACTCGGGAGGGGTAGATGGCGCCTTCTTTGCAAGGAGTTTGAGGAACCAGCAGCTCGGTGGTCCCCAGAGGGTGTCTAGTAAACTTTCCAGAGGGGAGGCTGAAAGGATGGCCAGGAGAACTTCCAGGGGACAGAGAAGATGCTGGTGGGCACAAAGGTGTGAGACAGGGGTGGCCGAGAGCAGCTCACCCCAGCACAGGAGAAGAATGCTTGAGTTCAGAGAATGACACTCCACCTGGCCGTCAGGACTGAGGTCTGGCCAGAGAGGTAGTCACAGAGGAGAAGCTGATGTGGTTCCTTCCTTAAATCTGGGTGGAAGATTCCCCTCCCTTGAGAAGGGCTCCCTTGTAGAAGAGGCCATGAAGCCTGCCAGGGAGGCCAAGAAGCCAGTCTGGGCTGGCTAGGTGGGAGCAACCTCTCTAGGGAGGAGTTTTCGGTTCTGGCATTTTACTCTGATTGAGGTGACTTTTTGGGAAAAGAACGTGTGTGAAAATGCAATCGGTGGGCCCCAAATAAGTCCAGAGCTGGTATGGTCCCAGGTCTTTCTTGTCAGCTTCCAAAGGATGGCCAGCACTTCACAGTCAGGTGGCTTCACAGTGTGCTTTGCTTTTTACCCAATCTGCCCAGCCATATCATCCATCTGCAAGGGCCGGCAACGGCTGGCGTGGAATTGCAGGGCTGAGCTGTCTGACTTGTGGGGGGTTTTGTCTTTCCTAAGCCACTAGGCTGTGGTTTAGTAAGGGTAAGAGAAGAGATGAATGCTCATGAAATGGCGTCATGTTTTTCTTTGTTTTCCAGTGAAGATACCCCTTCACTTTTCCGAGTGGCTGATATCAGAAGGAGGGGCAATGTTTTCTGCACGACTTGTGTTGAACCTCTCTCCTTGCGGGTCCCAGGGGCCGGGCCTCTACCTGGGCCATTGGCTTTGATTCTTCCCTCTCGGCCTCTGGGAGGGATGTTTTCTGGGTGGCATGGTTATAGGCGTGGCTGGCTCAGGTGGGCCTGGGGGTCTGCGTTTCCATGGTGGTGCTATTAGGGATGTGTGACCCCCACGACATGGGACAGCTCCGTGGTGGCAGCCAAGACACACGGGTGCTTTCTGCCCATGGTGGCCTGTGGCACTCCCTGAGCCCATTGCTTGCACCTCCTTTATCTGACCAGCATTTATTTAGCACCAGTGGTATATCAAGAGCTATGGTGGGGATAAGGAGAATCCCTGCCCTGAGACTTCTCACATTCTTGTAGGACAAAACCAGTCAAGTATGTAGGAGTCACAGTGTAGAAGCTTGAGAGCAAAGAGGGCAGCCGGGAGTCAAGACCTGTAGTCAAGAAAGGCTTCCTGGAGAAGGTGATACCTATACTGAGTCTCAGAGAATGAAGCATTTGCCAAAGGGTCAGAGTACTCTGGGCAGAGAGGACAGTGGCATGAAGACCGAGGCATGCATGGACAACCTGGCAGGCCCGATGAATCCCCCTCCCCCTCTGGGTTCCACATGGGTCCCACTCTCAGGAGGGCTTGCCTGCTGATTCCAGACACACGCGGCCTTCCTTTCCCCCAGGCCCGATGGGATGTGTCCACATCGGCCGCCCAGGCCTACTTTAAGGGTGCTGTCCTCAGTCAGTGCCGTCTGCTGAGCGTGCGAGCTATCTCCTTCCCCATAGTCACGAAATCTGGATCCCAGAAAGACCTTTGGAACCTTGAGGAGCTGCAGCTGCATACGGGTCTGCGCTTCCCATCACCCTATTAACCGTGGACTCCACTATGTAGGTTTCAAGTTTTTCCGTTTCCAGCGCCCGGGACACGTATGAGGATGAGAAGAGACCAGAAGGAAGCCGTACCCAACAGAACTGACTGAGCACCTGCTGCTTGCTCCGCACAGAGGTTCTCAGTTTTCACGTGCGTCAGAATCACCCAGAAGTCTTGTTAAACTCGGGGTTCTGGGCTCCACCCTGAGTTTCTGACTCAGTGGGCCTGGCAAGTTTGCATCTCCAGGAAGTCCCGGATGCTGATGCTGTTGGCCTAGACCACATTTGGAGAACCCCTGGCTCAGCCAGTGCTGGGCACTCAGGCCCAGCCTGGGCCAGCACGAGGCAGGACCCCTTTGGAGGCCGGGAGGAGCCCTGCTCACCATCCAAGCGGAGTGGACTCCCCTCGAGGCGGTCTGAGAATTACCCTGATTTCCTTGAATAATTTGAGAGGAGGTTTATTGAGCAGGTGAGCAGAGGAGAACAGAACCCACCAGACATGCAAACTCACAGAGAGAAACAGTGGGCAGATGATCTGGAAGGTGCTGTAGGAAGGAGCTGGTGTAGACAGAGCTCTTGTAAGGAAACGGTCCCTGGGAGCTCCCTGAGGGCTTCTGGCTCCTGCTGATTCTGGCCTCTTCGCCTGCTGCCCTGGGGTTGTTCTCGTGCCTGGGGCTGTCTCACAGCCAGTGAGTGAGCTACTTGAGAAAATTGGTCAGGTGGCTTCACAGTGCACTTTGGTTTTTACCCAGACAATCTGTGCAGCCGTATCATCCGTCAGCAAGTGTTCCAGGTGAAGGCTGTCATGTCCGCGCCCCTGTGACTCCAGCGCTTAGCTTATTTACAAAATGGATAAAGGTGGAGAGAAGGGTCACGCTTTCACATCACTGAGGATATCCACAAGGTTTGAAACCCGCCCTTGATGCGGGGTTCCCAAAGCCAGCACCCCAAGACGGCGTGGTGCCTCCCCAGCGGGTGGAGACTGTGAGTCCACATTTCTTGGGCTCCAGTTGCTGCTTGGTTTTCCATGTGTTGACTCCTTGAATCCTCTGACAGCCCTAGGTAACAGTCCCGTGATCCTCACGGCACCGTTGAGGACATGGAGACCAGAGAGGTCGTGTGGCTGACTTGGGTCCTCGCAGCTAGTGGACATTTGGCTCAGGCCTCCGCTCCGAACCTGTGTGTGCTGTCACCTCCCCACTCACGCAGGCGCACATGTGTCCTATTAGATTCCTCAAGGAAAGTCGGGAATATTATTTAAAACACCAGCAGGGACCATTTGTGCAACAGCTGCTTGGATCCAGGGACTCACATGCTCTTTGGCCCCTTGATGAAAGCAAGGTCAGGGTGCTTGGCTCCGGTTTACAAAGGGGGAAATTGAGGCTTGGGGAGGCAGGTACTTTGAGCACGGCTGTGCATCTGGAACTCAACCCCGGGCTGCTGATCCCAGAACCTAAGTTCTCCCTGACGTCCATCCTGACTTCTTTTCTGACACTTCAGGCCGAGAAGCCAGGTGAGGCTTCTCCGCCCATGATGTTGGCCAGGGAGTGAGAGGGCCTGGGGTGCCCGCCCCAAGCAGCTCATGTCGATTCTAGTGTGGGTGTTGGTGGCTGCTTCCCAGAACCAGAGCCAAAGTTGCTGCTCACCTCCACCCACATCACCTTCCAGCTCCTTCCTCCGGGGCCCAGGTGATCTGGGCCGCCCAGTTATGGCAGGTTTGGGCCAACGGTGCCTGGGCTGTGAGACGGGACAGTCTGTGGCGACAGATTTGGATGGGTCCTTGCCATGGGACCTGCCCACTGGCCCAGATCTCTGCTGCCTGCAGACCTTTAAGTGCCCGGGCCTGGCTTTGACCTGGGGCCAGTCGCTGTGTGAGGGAATTGGCACCACTGCCCACGGGATGTCCCCGCTCTGAGCTCCAGGGACTGTGGTCCTGAGCCCTGCCGACCCCTCCCCTCCTGCCATCCTGCAGACCGGAGTTTTCCTGGGCTGCTTCTGTTGACTATCTTAGCCCAGAAGCTCCTGTGGCTGGAATGGAGATAAAATCCCCACCGACGGGAGCTCGGCGGTTGCTCGGGCTGTTGGCGGGCCTGGCTCATTTGCAGGCCTGGGGGGCAGAGGCTCTCTCTGGGTTGGGCTGGGGCCAGAGGCCCTTTGATTTACGTCAGAGTGGGAGCTGCCTGGGCAGGCAGAGGTCATGAAGCTGTGGACCGGGGGCTTGTGGAAGACGGGGTTGGAGGGAAAGCCAGGAGTGAGAGCTTGTCCTTCTGTGCCTTTGGACTGCTCTAGCTAAAGACCAGGAGAAGACCTAGTGATGCACCCCAAGACACGCAGGGCTGTGCATCTTAATCTTTGAAGCCACTGTCTACTCTGGGGGAGCCTGCAGATAAGAAGATCGGAGATGAAATGGCTGTGGAGGAGAGAGTGAGGTGGGGACGGGGACAGAGACAGGGAGGCGAGAAGATGGAATGCCCTGACGAGAGAGCTGCTTCCCTCACCCACCGCCTGCCCGCCTGTCCACCTATCTGTCCATCCACTTACCACCTACTGGCCTGCCGAGCCATTCATCCGTCCACCCACCTATCCACCCACCCACTCATTAAGCTACCGACTTCCACCCGTCAACCCACCCATCCTTCACTCACCCACCACCTACCCCCTGTCCACCTACCCGCCCACTCACCCATCCACCCTCCGCCCATCCGCCCATCCATCCATCCAGGGGCCCACTTACCTATCCAGTGCACTTCTAATCCATCACCTACTATATTCTAGTCCTTCCATTCAGGCGCCACCTCAGTGTAGCCACTGGCGGAACAGCTGTCCCCCTCACCGTTTTCTGACCTCTTTTTGCACTCACAGCTTGGTAATGACCATCGGCCCTTCTAAACCCTCGTTATCATTTTCTTGTGATTCTGCTGTTTCTCTTCTTGGCTCCCCTGGAGACTGCAGACTCCTTCGCTCAGTCATGGTTGCTTCTGACTCACACCTCTCTTAGAGATCTCCTGGAGGAGTCACCCGAGCACCTGCGCAGGTGGAAGGAAAGGTCACTGGGAAACATCGATTCCTTGAGATGGGATGGCCAGATGTCTGTCAGGGGCGATCTAAGTGGAAAGGAAGCTCCTGTTTGGGGAGCACCTGCCGAGTCCTCTGGGAGCAGGGGAGAACAACAGAGTCTGCTGCTGGGGAAAGAGCCCGTGTGTTGGAACTGGCAAGGGCGGGATTGACTCCTGGGTCTGACGCTGGCCGGGTGTCCTTGGACAAGTCACTTGAGCTCTGTAAATCTCATGTTCGTATTTGTCAAGAAGCAAGTTATGACAAATCTGTGCAATTAAAGGAGCATGTAAGTACTCCTTGTGGTCCCTGGCATGTTGGTAGTGGGCAGTGGTCTCTCCCAACACCCATGTCCATAGATGTGAAGACTGATCAAGCCCACCTTGTTGAGCTGGAATGGGCAGAGGCAGCTGGAGCTTGCTGAGGACACAGGGCTCCGGGCCAGGCCAGCCTCTGGTGCTCTGGTCACTGCCTCTGCTGGCAGGGATCTTTGTCCTGTCCTGTCCTGTCTCAGCTTATCTTCCCTCTTGGCCACTGGTCTGCTTGTTCCCAGGATTCCCAGGACAGGACCAGAGAAGCGACAGCTGCTGGTGGGCAGGATGGCTTGGATTCAACCTGGCCCCTTGCTGTGGACCCTCTGGCTTGGGCCTTCTGTGCAGCCCAGGGGCCAGGGGCCAGCTCTCCATACGCAGGGCATGGTGGGGTGAGCGGAGCATGAGATGGCATTAGGAGGTGAGGGGCAGGCGGCCGGACTCCGGGGAGGGCCTGCAGCACTGGGGGCCACGGGCATTTAATCAACTGAATCCCCGCTGTCACCTCCCAACTCCATTTATTGCCTATTAAATAATTATCTCATTTGGAAAGCGTTTCTTAATGTAGGGCAGACTCCATCCCTGGGGCCATGGGTTTTGCAATGAGCCGTCTCCTGCGTGCGTGTTCCAGGCTGGGGCAGGACGGGAGCGATCTTGCCCTGGCTGTGCCTGTGCTCGAGCCAGGCTTTCCGGAGGCCCTACGGAGCCAGGTGCCGCCTCCTCTTGCCCAAGACGTCCTGGTGAATAGCTTCCTCACAAGGGTTTTCTGAAGCAGCCTTCTAAAGGAGGTTGCCTGGGGCTGGGCCTCTCAAGTTACTTGCTGTATCCTGGGACCCTGCCCCAGAATCCCCAGCAGGTCAGAGCGTGTCAGAGGTGGGAGGGGCCTGTGGCCCCATCCCCACGTGAAGGAAGGGCTGCCCTCGGCCACAGGAGCAGGGAAGCTGTGTTGAGCGGATCCAGCCATGCTCACGACGGCCCTATAGGTCATTGTCCTTTGTTTTTAAAAAGCGACACAAGACTGGGCGCAGTGGTTCACACCTATACTCCCAGCTCCCTGGGGGGCTGAGGTGGGCAGATTGCTTGAGCCCAGGAGTTCGAGACCAGCTTGGGCAACACAGCAAGACCTCATCGCTACAAAAAAAAAAAAAAAAAAAAATTTGCCGGACCTGGTGGCGCACACCTGGAGTCCCAGCGACTCGGGATGCTGAGGTGGAAGGAGTACGTCAGCCCAGGTGGCTGAGGTTGCCATGAGCTGTGATCATTGTGGCCATGCCACTGCGCTCCAACCTGGTGGACAGAGTGAGACCTCGACTCAAAAAAAAAAAAAGCGACACAGCCTTTCTAGAACACCGGCCAGCAGAGAAGCACAGGCAGAATGCATGCCTCGTCCCACTCTGTCTGCTGGCGGTCACCACGGGGACCAGGTGCATGCATGTGCTCCTCCTGGCTGTGGTGTGGAGGGTGCGGACTGAGGAGAATGCACTGGAGAGGGTTGTTAAGTTGTCCCGACAAGAGGCAGTGGCACTGGGCCGGGGTGGTGTCCCGATTCATCTCCCGATCACGGGTGAGGAGGTCAACGCCACAGGATGCCTGCGGCGTGACTCCGGTGGGTCTCGGTGCCCCCGAGGGGCTGTGTGAACGCTGGCATGGCCCGTGCCATCCTGTCGCCGGCCCTGAGCGCCATCATCTGACAGTGGGGCTCCTCGTCCTTGCCCCGCCTCCCCCGTGGGTCCTGAGACTCGCTCAAGCCCCCCACCCAGGTCCTGGCTACTCAGGCCGCTGTCGGTGTCAGTCTCAGAAGCTCAAAGGGAGCGCCGGGACCGAGTTCCCTGTCCGGGCTCTGGGAGCAGAATCCCGGCAGTGGCTGTGACGTGGAGTGGCGAAAGACCGCTTTGGGGAGGCGGCTTGAAGGGTGAATGGCCGAGCAGCACGGAGAAGCCTTGGGGGGCGTTTAAGGCGTCTGTTCCGGGGGCTCGAAGACATGTGACCCGTTTTCCTGGGAGGAGGCCCTGTGTGGAAGAGGCCTGGGCAGGCAGGGCTCATCATGGAATCTGGGCCTGCCTCACGGTTAATAGGGAGCCCCCGAGGGCTCTAGAGCAGTGCAGGGCAGGTCAGGTGTGAGACTCATGGTCGTGGGGAAGGCGCCAGGGTCAGAGTCCTGGCTCTGCCACTTGGCTCCCTGGGGCCCTGGGTAGAGTCCCCCATTTCTAACTCGGTAGGCGCGAATGCCCCCACCCCACAGGACTGTTGTGGAAAGGAGAGATGATGCCTTGTGGCCCACACCGTAGCGTGCGGTGAAGATGAGCAAGGCTGAAGCCTGGACCGCTGCCCCGTGAAACCTTGGAAGCCCAAGACTCCCGCCCCAGCCGTAGCAGCTGCCATGTGTTAGGCAACGTCTGAGTGATGGATGGGTTGGGGCTCATTTTGTCTTCTCTGTAAGAGGGGCCTGGTCACCCCCTTTAGCAGATGAGAACCCCAGGCTCCATAATAAGCCCTACCTGGCCGAGCCTCTTCCACACAGGGCCTTCTCCCAAGGAAGTGGGTTGCATGTCTTTGGTCCGCCACAGCAGTTGCCTTCCCTGAGGGCGCTGAAGCCACGTCGCCTGGGTTCCAGCCCAGGCTGTCCGTGGGCAGGGCGGCTCGTGTCCTGCCAGGCTGCAGCACTGCCTGTGCAACTCCATCTGTGTTGGGCGCCGAAGCGAATATAAAACAGGAAATGTGCCCAACAGGAGAAGCTGCAGAGGCCCCAGCAGGCTTCCTGGAGGTGTCTCCTGCTGCGTTGTCTTTAGCCGGGCCTGTGATTCAGCTCTAGGTGGCTGGCAATGAGCCTGGGGGGGGAGGCGGGGGGTGTCCTGGGGCTGGGCTGAGCCTGCAAACGCCTCCCCTGTAGCCATCCAGTCTCCCGTCTAGACCTCACTTACTTGCCTTTTAGGCCACAAAAGCATTCGAAGTGTTCAGTCTCCAAGGCTGCTGGGCTGCTCCTGGGTCTGGCCCCTTTGGTTGGATGCAGGGGGTTGCTACCGTTGGATGCTGATGGCTACCAGGAGGGTTAACCCTCCACGGCCTGTGGCGTTCTCCTGCCTCGCCAACCCGGGGGAGTCGGGGCCCGCTGGGCCGAGTCCCTTTGTTAATACCGATGAAAGAGGAGTTAACCTGCCGGCCCTGCCACCGGCCGCCCCGGAGAGGTGACCACCCCGTCTGCCCATTAAGCGTAAAGATGTTCCCCGGCCAGCCCGTCCACCCCACAGACTCGTTACTGCCCGACCACAGAGGAATTGCCGAGCCAGGCGTGGGCTGTGTCTGCGGGCTCCGGCAGCTCGGCGGATTTCAACGAGGTGATCGCTTGTCATTTTTTATTAATGAGCGAGTGCCTGATTCATTATACATCTGAGGGGTGAGCCACCCCAGATGGGGAGGAGGAACACGGAAACATGCAGCCGCCACGGAAGGGGTGGCGTGGCCCGTGTGTGAGCCTTTTCTTTCTCTTTCTTCCTGAAAGAAGCAAGTAAGAAGCCGTGCTCGACTTTGGCAGGCGAGGTGAGGGTGACTTTCTGTGTGATGGCGAAGGCGGCCTGATGGCGAAGGGGGTTTGCTGTCTAGAGGGCTTCAGCGGAGACCGGGGTGCACGTGGGGTGAGCCCTGGCCCCTGAGGCATGTGCTGAAGGTCTGTGGAACGAACAGATGCCTTCTTAGGGGACGTCATTAGCAGAAGGACACGACTCACCCACCACTCAGCCAGGGCTCCTGCTGCGTGACAGGCGTTGTGCGAGGTGCTGGGGATGTGGCAGTCCTTGCTCTCTGGGGCCACCAAGGTGGCTGTGTGACTCCAAGCATCCGTTTCCTCATCTGTAAACTACGCTGAGGGGCACCTGCCCCATCTCTGTCTCCTGTGGGGTGGGCTGGCGGTTCCCTCACGAGCACTTAGCGTGCACGCAGGGTACTGCCCAGCGTGGTGTTCATCACTGCTCCCAGGGTGCCTGTGCAGGCAGGTGCCCCGAGGCACCAGGGAGCAAGTGGGCTGTCAGCAATCTAGCTGGCCAAGCTCAGCGCAGGGCTCCTCTCGGCCCCGAGGGCGGCCTGCTCGGGCTTCCAGCTCACAGGGCACGTGGGACATTGGATTTTGTATTTGTTGCTGGCATGCCGTTGTAGCCTCTTTCTCCCTTTTCTCTCCCCGGCTCCCTGCAGGCACCTGTGGGTACGAGTCTGAGAAGGCGTCAGGCGGCAGCGTGGGGACTGGGGTTGGCCCTCCCCTCGCCGAGAACCTGAGCCTTGAGATTTCATCTGTGCTTACAGCATCTGCTTGATAGGGTTCTAAGATCACTGGAGTGCCTCGAAAGGGCCATTACTGCGATCAGGCCATCAGAGGACACAACTTGGACCACTTACAATGTGGCCTCATGAAAGATCAGGGGCTCTTCCTGCGCCCTGGTAAGCAGGTCAGCAGAGGACAACATGCCCAACGGTGGATTGAGGAGAGCCACTGGGGGGTCCTGGGAGCACATGGTCTGCTTCATGTCCCCCTGAGAAGAGCTGTTACAGGCACCCCAGGACCCCCAGCCAGTGTCCATGTTGACCCAGTCAGTGTCCACCACTTCCCAACCACGGTCCTCACCCGAGCCCTTGTGATTACACAACCCCGGGCTGTGGAATCCACCGTGGGCCGTCTCTGCTGCTGTGATGACAGCCTGTTTGCTTCAAGCACTAGGAGTCCCCGTGAATCACATACAGTTCTTTATTCTGTTTTAATCAAATGCTTAATGGTTTCAGTCTGCCTAATTACTAGTATTGTGTTTTTAAAACAGAGGTTTTAGCCACACCTATGCAATATCTTAGCCACACCTATGCAGTATCTTAGCCACATGGTGGGTTATCTGGGTTGCGGAGCTAACCTGGAAACCTACCCATATGACGTAATGTCATTTTTATGGGGCATCATTTACATTCCAAATCACTGACTTACAAAATGCTGAAGTTTGAGAACACAGCTCATTTGTAAGTGGGAACAGCCTGTGTTCAGAATAAGATAAAGGGTCTGATGTGTCTTGGAAACAGCAGAGATAAGCCAAGCCACGGGAGGGCAAGGCCAGGGCTGCTCAGCCAGGAAGGCTCATACTCGCAGGAAAAGTTGAAGGGACACGGACAGGGTGGGCTGTGCCGCCTCTGTGGGCCTATCAGGGTTGGTGGACGAGCCAGGCTGGCAGCAAAATGACCTGTGTGTGTTGGGTTTGTGACTGGAGAAGCAGACACATTTCCAAGGGCAGACCCTAGACTTGGAAGTTATCTGCTGGACGATGGCGGGATCAGGGAAGGTTCTGGGCGTGGAGCATCCTGGTGTGAGCCTGCAGGGGGTGGCTCTGTGAGGGCTGGCATGGGACCCTGGACAGCTGCCTTGGTGCTTCTCGGGGTCTGCACACCCAGAGCAGGGAAAGGCTGCTCCCAGGGAATGGGCTCCTGGGAGGTGCTGACTTTGGGGTGAGACCTGGACGTGGCCATCGTTTGTTGCCTGACCTTGTCTGCTTTCTACCTGCTGTCTCTCGTGTGGGTTTCCTGATTCTTCAGCCTCTGGTCCTTTGAGTCCTGCTCTGTGCAGAGCTGGGTGCGTCTGGGTGCCTGAAGGTGGGGGAGGAGGTAGAGGTGGGCTTTCTGGGGGCTTTCCTACCCTCTCTTACACCTGAAACAGGTGTTAGATACAGCATGGCTTTGGCTCTCTGTGGGACACGTGCGAGTCATGGAAGGGCGTTTCTTCAGCCCTCCCCCATCTCAGAGTCATCGCTGCCTATGGAAGACCTGACTGGGTACAAATGCCTAGGGGAGGGGAGTTCTCTGGGGTTGATTGTGGGGCCCAGGAGAGCAGCCCTTTCTGTAGGGCCTTTGCTGTGGGGGTCGGGCCGGGAGCAGTCTCTTCCATCTGGTGATGCCCTATTCTGGGCCCGGAGCATTCCCTGAGGAAGCTGAGCAACGATGTCCAGGAGTTCTGACTCATTCTGTCTCGCTTCTGTCTGTGAGGAGTATTAGGGGATGCGGAACCCATACAAGAAGTGGGAGGCCTGGAAGTGTGCAGCTTGATTTCTGAATGCTCGAAAGTGTGATTCCTGCCCTTTCAGAGACTCCAGGATGGCCACCCCGCTGCGTGGAGAGGAGTCTTCCTGATGGACTCGCTCTGTGCGACAGTGACAGGACAGTGTTTAGCCGTCTGCGAGGACACTCATCCCAACACACACACACACACACACACACACACGAGTGTCGCAGGACAGTGCTTAGCCGTCTGCGAGGACACTCATTCCAACACACACACACACACACACACGATTGTCGCCTGATTCCTGCCAGAAGGATGGAGTTCTGAGCGGAAGGAGTCACACCCTCAGCACCAGGAGGCAAGGGGTTATTCTGGGCAAGGGTCCTCATCAAGAAAAGGTTGGAGGCTCTGTTCCACCAGGGGCCTTGAGAGCCTGGCGCTCCCCCTGAAACCGGGGAGAAAGTTTGGTTCACTTCCTTTGTTTTCTTTCTGTGGCCTTTGCGGTTCCATCTGAGGCAGTACCACCCAAGAAGTGGGTCTGCTTTTTAGTTTTGCTGACCCGGAGCTCTGGGGATGAGAATTTTTGTGTGTCATCGACCAAGACAAACCCCTGACCCCTTCGCAACCCCGTGGCCCCAAAGAAGTGTCTATGAAGCAGCGTCTGGTTTGGCCATCTCCTCCCCACCTCACCCATCCCAGGAAGCCACCGCAATTCGTCTCGAGGGCTGCTGCTTGCTGTGGGGAGGACGTGTGGTGCGCAAACAGTGATGGCCCCAGGTCTGGATACCTGGGTCTACCCAGGCCCTGCTTAACCTCTGCCGTGTGCACCTGCTCCAGGTGCTCCAGGCAGGTCAGACCCTGTCTCTGGGCCTGTCACCCCCTCTTCAAGAGTAGCATTGCCCAGACTGAGCGGGGATGTAGTTGGTGTTTATGGCCTAGCCCCTTGCTCCTGTGTTGAGGGGTACCCCCAGTTCCTTTGAGGTCCAAGGGAGGTCTGCAGAGGCCTGCACTGCTGTCTTGGCTTAGGTTGGGGCCCCAATGGCCTCTGCCTTCTATGTGGGAAGCATGTCTTGCTTTCGAGGACTCAGATTATACTCCTGCAGGCATGTGTCGGAGGGCGTCAGGGACGGGGTAGGGCTGGAGCTTGGACTCAGTCGGAGGGTCTCGATTGGGGATGTGGAGTCTGGGTCTCTGAAGAAGAGCAGGACAGGACGGGTCAGGGTAAGGGAAGGAGGTACCTGAATCTGAACCATCCTCCCTCCCTCTTGTCCTGTCCTGGGGTAAATCTTAAACTTCTTGTATGAATGTTAATCCCATTACTTAAAGTAGGCTCTCCCTTTCAAGGGTAGAAGAGCTGTTTTTCTTTTTTCTTCTTTTTTTCTTTTTTGAATTGGGGTCTTACTCTGTCGCCCAGACTGGAGGGCAGTGGCACGCTCCCAGCCACCGCAGCCTCGACCAACTGGGCTCTGGCGATCCTTCTGCCTCAGCCTTCCAAGGAGCTGGAACTACAGGTGTGTGCTACCATGCCCGGCTAATTTTTGATTTATTGTGGAGACAAGGTCTTGCCAAGTTGCCTGGGTGGGACTTGAACCTGCGGGCTCAGGCAATCCACTCACCTCGGCCTTCCCAAAGTGCTGGGATTACAGGCTGAGCCACTGAGCCCGGCCAAAGAGCTGTTTTTCATATTCTCAATGCTTTGAGATCAAATGCGCAAGAAGATGCAGAATATCATTGGAGTGCGATGGAGTGAAGGTGACAGTAGCATTGACCTCTCTCTCACCAGTTTTTGCCTTAGCAGAAACTGCAGCATCCTACACATGACAAAAGGGGTGCGGGCGGGTCACGGCCAAGTGACATCCATGGTCCTGGTAGACTTTGCCTGTGCGTCTGGAAGTGTGGGAAAGGATGAGGTGACAACCTTCCGTTTGGTCGAGACGCCTTGTCCCCGAGCTCTTCCCGTGTGCCCACTCTCTGAGGAAGGGAAAGGATGTTGGGGGGTGATTCCCCACAGCCTGAAGCCCCCCCACATTCAAAAGTCTGAAACTCATTTCAGGCTGGTGGGGAGGCGGGATCCAGATCCCTCCGTGGCCCCTGTCTGTGAGGACCACCCTGCACCTGCCCTGCCTGCCGGGCTCTACTCCCTGGCTCTGAGCTCTCGGTGCCCACAGGGAGCTACAAGGAGCCTTCTCGAGGAGGCGGGGTGGTGGCTTGGGAGCCTGTCGTGTTGGGTGAGTTGCCCGTGCTTCCTGGGCCTCAGTTTCCCCTTCTTACCCACCAGACCCTCTGGTCCAGAGGGTCCCTAAGATCCAACCAGCTTCCTCCTCCTTTCTTGGGGTTATGGGGTCCGGAGTTCCAGGCACCATGGCCCCCAAGCTCTGGACCCTTGTCCTGGGACAACCGAGGACACAGAGGGCACACAGACAGCAGACCGCAGGCGGCAGCTTCTCCCAGCAGGCGGAGTTCCCACAGGTCCTTGTCTGAGAAAGGCCTCCACAGGGACCCACCAGATCACCCAAGCCGGATCCCCCAAGTCAAGCCAGCCTTTATGTTAGCGGGCAGCGAGGAGTGTTCCTAAACCCTGGCCCAGGTCGTAAATGATCCGTGTGGCCCCGCCTCCCCCGGCGCCACTTGATGTTCCCTCCGGCTGGAGCTCCAGTCCAAGCAGCCTCTCCCCACGGCAGGGCAGTGCCCTCCCTACATACCATGCCCCTTTGGGCACTGTCCCTGGGCCCTCCCTGCACACCCAGTAAGTTGAAGGAGAATGGCAGGCTTTCCTGCATGCTTGAAGTGGAAATGAGGCCGTGCACGTGTGTGTGTGTGTGTGTGTGTGTGTGTGTGTGTGTGTGTGTGTACCCCCATCCCTTCCCCATGTCTGGTGTGCTCCAAGTTTGAAGCCAAGACAGGGGAAGCTCTAGTGGGCCTCAGGCCAGGGAGCTGGAGGGAAGGAAGGAGGGGGTTTAGGGGAGGGAGAAAAAGGAGCGGAGTGGACAAGAGCTGGAGGGGAGGAGGGAGGAAGCGTGCAGGAGGAACCCTGGCCCTGCCCAGAAAACTGTCCAAGAAAGTTAAGAGACTTCTGCGTAAAGTCAGGTGATGTTGGTTGTCCGGGAGTGGTTGGGCGGGAAGATTCACTGTCAGCCAGAGGCATCCTTCCCTCCCCCCCCCAACAGATATACTCGGAGCCCCTCAAACGCTCCAGGTACTGGTGAGAACTTTGAACTCGGAGTTTCTTCTGAGATTCGGCAAAGCCAAGCTTCTGAGAGCTCAGTCTGCCACTTCAATTCCCTGGTGGCCTGAGCAGCGAGGAGGACTCCAGACAAGAATCTTTATTGTCTGCCGAGCCCCAACTCACAGTTACTTAGAAAAACGTGTGTGTGTTAAAACCGAGCTTCCCAGGGGACGATGCTGTTTTTGCATGAGGAATGAATTTGGGGAAAGTTGAATGTAGGAGAGGTAGAAACAAAGTCATATTGGAAAGGAATGTTCTAGCAGCTTGGCGAAATCCAGGAGACGCTTTCTTTCATCATCCCTTTCTTTTTAACATCCTTTTGAATCTAGCTTATTTTGGCTTCTTAAAGGCCCTTACCCAGCCCATACTTCAGGGCCCCAGGGGTCCTAAAACTGAGGGGACTTTTTCCAGGGGGCATGGTGCTGCACCTGAGCCCTTGTGAGTTGCTCCCCGGTGCCTGCAGGGGAGGGACAGGCAGGAGGTGCCCTCTTCCTGGTTTGTGCCGACCCCGGAGACGGTTGTCATTTTCCCTTTGCCATTCAGAAACAAAGTTAGGTCAGGACGCGGGGCGCTCCTGGGGGCTTCCTTTGGGGGAAATGGTGATGGAGACCTCGAATTAAGTCAGAGGGAGGCTGGGCTAAAGGAGAAATGATTGGGCGTGGAGGGGGATGGCCGTCAGCTGGAAAGACCCCGCTACAAATTATAGAGGGGAAACCTTTCCAGGCAGCAGACCAACAAGAGCATGAAGCCCCTTCTGAGAGGGAAGGAGGCTGTGCGCTCAGAAAGGACATAAGAAGTCATTGTCCCTGGACCATGACAGGAGACGGGAGGGCAGGGGGCATGGCGTCAGAGATCATGAGGTGTGAGATCCCTATCCTCAGAGCAGTGGGAAGGACGTGACCAGGTGACTGTGTAGGGATATCGCTCTACCTGCGGGGCCAAGTGCCGCAGCAGGGAGGCCGCAGAGGAGACCCCTTCCAGGCCTGGAATTGATGAGAGTGACCTGCCTGGAGGAGGGACAGGGAGGGGAGAGAAGCCGCCCCGGGGCAGTGCTTTCTTTGTTAGTCTGTCCACCAGTCATTCTGTCTGACTGTTTGTGAGACCGGGGTGGGCTGTGGTCAGGGGGCAGGACCCTGGTACGACAGCGCCTATGCATTTGAGTACAAAGTGCCGCTTCGTATAATGGACACAGCTCAGTCTTGAGTTTTAAACAAATCATGATCCCCACCTTCTGAACAATTTAGTTTTTTTTCCCCCCCAGCTAGCCCCATCACAAACTTTTGAAGCATGAAATGAATTTCACTGGCCCTTGCCAATAGAACCCTTTCCCTAGATAATGGATTTTATGAAATGGCTATAATCCTCCCAGGTAATGAGCGAAAGCTACACTCTCCAGTTGGGCCCAGCATTCCTCTTCCTGATTTATGATATATTGGTTAAAATAGTAAACTGATAGCAGTTGCAAAATAGTCATCAATCACCAGGCGGCACTGCTAAAACTGCAGCAAGGTTTCCAGAAGCGAGATGCTGGGAGCCTGGGAAGGAGCACTTAGGCAATCCCAGAGGCATAAAGCACCGGTGAAGTCAAATCTCTGTATTTGCATTCTGAAGACAGAGGAATGGTGGCTCAGGTACGAAGGACGCAAGGAGATGCAAGCAAACCCCTTCCGGAAGGTCAAAGGACACCCGCTTCTGGGCTCCAAGCTTGGGGATGGGGGCTGGTTTTCCCCGGTGGGTTGAGTCGTCTGTTTCCTCTTCTAGACAGTTTTGGGAAGTTTTCCAGTTTCTGTCATGTTTAAGTGTGTTGGGCTCACATGCAGAAACAAGTTTTAAAACAAAGTCTACCGAAAGTATGAGAGGGTTGGAGCACAAAGTCACCAAGTCTTGCTTGGGTGCTGGAGAAACGGATATTCTCGGGGCAGAAATGAAGTCCGCTGCCTTGTGTTCGTGGAGCTGCCTTAGCCCGGATGAGTTATTTCTTGGCTGTGGGTGACTTGTGTTGTCAGTTCAGGAGGAAACTTTTCCTCCACTGGATGGATGGATGTTTGGATCTCATAGGGAGATTGGAGAGGGCCCCGGCCGAGGTGTGGCTTGCAGTGACATCTGCGGGAATGTGGCCGTCACGGCTAATGTTGACCCACACCTGTGTCAGCTCAGTGCCAGCTGCCCCTCCTTCCTCCAACTGGCTGTGCCATGTGCCAGCTCCGGGCTAGATCCTGGCAGAGACCTTCCCTGGCTTCCAGGGGGACCCCAGAACCTGAGGGGGAACTGTGGGTGCCATCATGATGAGTATGTGGAGTTTCCACAAGTCGTGTCACTCCCTGGAACCTCACTTCCTCCTTTGTGATGCAGAAGACGCCCACAGAGCCTGGCAGATATTGGGCATGTGATACATGCCACCTCCATGCCCATCTTCCGTTCAGTGAGCAGCCATTGGGCGCCAACTCTGGGCCGGGTCCTAGGCCAGCGTAGAAGCGCAGAGTTAGACAGTAGATGGTTGAGAAAGCGGGGACCACTCAGGATTTGGGGCACAGGTGTCAACCTCTGCCCTTGAGGCCAGAGCTTGGCCAAGTTAAGGTTGGCAAATCCGGGGCCTTGAATAAACAGACTGGAAAGACACAAGGCGACGCCATCCGTGAAATATCATGGTAGAGGTAGGAAATGAAGACGTCCTTTTCTCAGCCTTGTTCTCTTCCAGGCCAGAGCCTGGACCTCAGCACTAACCCAGGCAGCAGCCCCGGCGGGCAGCCACCCCCAAGCACCCACAGCCAAGGCTGGCTATGCTTCCAGGGCCCCTGACATGGATGCCCACAGGAGCCTCTCTCACCCCGAAGTCACAGCTTCCTTCTCAGACTGCATGCCCCGTGTCCACACTGAGCTGGGCATGGCGGATGCTCTGTGAGTGTTGGCACACGGCTTCACAGGGGCTGCCTGACCCTTAGAAACGGAGGTGAGACTTTCTGAGCCAGAGAGCACGGCCTGCTGCCCGAACCGCACGTGCCCGGGCCTCCCTGTGCTCCCTCGCCGCTTTGTCCCTCTGTCCCTCTGTCCTGGCTCCTGGCCGACCACGCCCAGCCCAGGACAGAACTTTTCTCTCCTCCTGTGCACCAGAGCTGTCAGACTGTGGGTGCCAATCACGGGCTGATCTGTGTTCTCATAGGTGTGGGTTTGCAAAGGACGTCTTTTGTTCTTGTTAGAGTCGCTAACCTCTAAATCTATTTAATACCCCTTCCCTGGTTGTCCATCATTATGACACATGATTTTCCAAAGGATTTACTATTAGTTAGCAGCACAGGGCTTTCTCCCTGGGGTAGCAGCTACTTGCAGTGAAGAAAATGCATGTTCAATGTAGCAATTTGTCTTTTTTTATATATTTATTATAAGAGTAAATGAGTTATTGTTGGAGACTTCAATATTATTGCAAATTAGGTGCTGCAAACAGAGCTGGGCCCATTTATTATGTTTCTCAACTCCCACAGCAAGCACACCAGTTCAGAAATCAGCTGAGAGTTCCGGTCCTTCCTGGGGTAAGCGGGGAGGGACCCTCAGGGTCTGGGCATGATGACCACGACATCACATTGTGCTGGAGGCAAAGGAGATGGGGAGCCACCTGTGCAGGTGAGTCGGGATCCCTGGAAGGGGAGCACAGTGCTTTGTGTGCCAGGTGGCCATCGGCAGCTGGGCTGACAGCTGGGGCCAAAGGCCTGGAGGAGACAGCATGACCCCAGACCATGACACCGGCACCAAGACTTGCCCCAAGCCCATAGCTGTGGTCACAGAGCAGAGGTGGGTGGTGGATCTGTGCACAGAGCAGCCCTCAGCCTCGATCTCACTTCCAGGCTGTTGGCAGTCCTGGCCATAGAGGCAGGGCCTTGGTTCTGATTTGGGATGCGGTCCATGAGAGAGTAGAGGCTGGAATTAGCTGGCTCACAGTGGGCTTCCTTAGGGCAGTACACCCCTGTGGGCGCCTGCTGGGGAGCTGCTGCTTCCCGATCCTGATCTTTGGTCATCTGACTGGACTAGAGCGTGGGCATGGGGACTGCAGGGTGCATATAATATTAAGGTCTTGCCCGCCAGAGATGAAGTTCACACTGCAGAGTGAGCAAGCAGGCTGTGAGGTCAGCACAAGCTGTGGGCAGGCTGAGTCCCTGGCACAAAGCCCCACCTCCAGGAAAGGCCACCTCGGCCAGTGGTTGGGAGCACAGGCTTCTTGTGACAGCCCAGGTTGGCGAACCAGTTCTGTGTCACCTGCTGGTTGCATGATTGTAGACAAGATGCCCAACTTTGTTCTAACCTCAGTCTCCCTTCTGTAAGATGAGGCTGATAGCCCATAAGTATTTGAGGATTAAATGAGAGCTCATCCTTGAAACACTCAGCATGGTACCTAGCACATAGATCCATAGCAAGTGACCTCAAAAAATGTCACTTGTTCAATTACTATTCAGCAGGCTTTTCTGAACGTGGTAGGCTAAACTGGAAACGTTAATTAGTTGCTTCATTTGATTGCTGTGGTAATGTGTGTGAGTGACAGACACCAAAGAGTCTATCCACTGTCTTCCACCCAGGAAGGGCTAGGGTTGAGGTTTCAGAAGATATGTTCACTATCTTCTGTGTGTATAAGCCACACACTTCCATATCTGCCTCCTTTTTACAAAATTGGATCAATTGTATCTGCTACTTTGTAACCTTTTCACTGTCCAAATTGTATCTGCTACTTTGTAACCTTTTCTTTTCTTTTTTTGTTTTTTGAGTTGGAGTCTCACTGTGTCACCCAGACTGGAGTGCAGTGGCCGCTCCCAGCCACTGCAGGGCTCCGGCGATCCTTCCGCCTCAGCCTTCCAAGTAGCTGGAACTACAGGCGCGCGCTACCACACCTGGCTCATGTTTGATTTACTGTAGAGATGAGGTCTCGCCAAGTTGCCCAGGCAGGTCTCGAACCCACGGGCTCAGGCAGTCCACTCACCTCGGCCTCCCAAAGTGCTGAGATTACAGGCTGAGCCACAGAGCCCGGCCTACTTTGTAAACTTTTCACTGGCCAGCGCATCCTGTCCCTGTTATTTTGTGTTCTTCTACAGCTGCGATTCTCAAACTTTTTGGTCTCAGGATTCCTTTACACTCTGAAAGGTTATCGAGAGCTCCAAAGAGCTTTTGCTTTATGGTGTGTATTCGTTGATATTTATCATTCTGGAAATTAAAACTGAAACATTTAAAACATATTTTAAACTTGTTTAAAATTGATAGCATTAAACTCATTTCACGTTAACAGGAATAGCTCATTTTTATGAGAAACATTTCCCAAAACAACAGCAGCAAAAATGAGACAGGTGACATCATTTTTCAAACTTGCAGCTCTTTTTATTGTCCGACCTGGTAGAAGGATGTGTCCTTGGTCTTTTCTGCAGTGGGTCTCTTGCCTGGCAGCCTCTGGAAACCCACACTGGCCACTTGAGAAAGAACAGTGGAAAGGGCAGAGGACATCTTAGTGTAAAGCTAGTTTTGACTTTACAGACACACCCCTTGGGGGGGGCTCAGGGAGCCCTGGGGGTACTCAGACTGCACTTTGGCCCCCTTCTGAATGCCTACAGAATGTTTTTGACCTTCCCACCGAGGCTGGGTCAGGACTCTCCCTCCAGCGACGACAGGCTCCTCGGGCCTCCTCATCGGGCCACGCCATGTCCACAGAGCAAGGGAGCTCCCCTCTCCATCACTGTACAATGGGACCTATGAAATCCCACTTGTTTGCAGAGTTCGTAACCACAGACAGCATTTTCATACCTCCCCTTGGCCACCTTTGGGGAAGGCAGCCAGGACACTGCTCCGCCCAGAGTTCTCAGCGCGTCCGGCACCTGGCCTGGGACACACATGCTGTGGCCAGACCCTGACGTCTGGAACTTGCTCCAGAATGCGCTGCTGCCCCGATGGCCCTGCTTGTCCTGCAGGACCTTGGCCATGGGGGAACATCCCAACTCCTGCCTTGTCCTCACCCCAGAGGACTCCCAGCTGTGCGCAGGCTGCGGCTGCAGCTGGCCAGGGTGACGGTTCAACCGCGCGGGGCCCCCTGTTCAGAACCGCCCTTCCCGGCCAACAGAGCCCAGCTTGTGAAGGCCCAGCGTGTCTGCGCGGGAGCCCCTGTTTGCCTTGGCTTTGGCCTGGCTTCTCAACTGGCTGGCCAGCCCTTTTCAAAAATCCACTGGTGTGTTTTGGAACTTTATTTTCCGAAGAGAAAAGTTCCTGGATCTGTGGCAAAGGGAAAAAAGTTACAATCATAATCAAAAAACACCAGTAGTCAAAGTAGAACGGTGAGGGTTTGGAAATATTGGGAGTTGTCACAAAACGGTGCTGCTCACCCATCAGGAGAAGAGCTGATGGCATGGGGCCGGGGGAGCCGTGGCTCCCGTCTGTGTGCAGAGCCCGGACCACGCTGGCTTCTCCCTGCGTCAGCGTTTGGGGAAAGACAGATGTGCCCGGACGCAGGCTTCGCTCCTGTCTGTGTAAGCAGGCCTGCCTTGAGTGTCTGTGGGTGGCATCTATCATCCGTGACCTGTAGCATTTGTACTTGTTGTTTATGGTCTCTTGGCATGCATTGTTTTCTCGGGGCTGAAATATAGCACGTTAATGAGGTATCTCTCTGCTCAGGAGGACGCAGGAGTCGGAAAGACGCCCCGGCAGCGTGCTGACTAGTTTGTCAACAGTCGCTCATTGCGACAGCTGCTGTTCCTGCCTAGAAGAAAAAAGGGCAGGAGATGCAGGCAGAAGCTGCAGCTGGGGGTGGGGCGCCTCGGTGCCTGGGAACCTGAGTTCGGGCAGGGGTCTAGCCCTGTAGGTGGCTTGATGTGAGCCATGTTTGTCTCCAGGACCATTGGCCCTGGTGCCATTTCTAGGAGGAAAGAGGCTTGAGACTGTCCAGCAGTCCTGAGTTCGGGTCCTAATTTCCGGGACATTGGCCACTTGAAGCTCTCTGCTCTCACAGCCTTATCACGGATAAGATGGGCAGGCAGATGACCCTTGCCTCCGTGAGAGTCGTGAGGCTCGGCGGCAGCCTGGGACCTGTGCTGAGCCATTAGCGTCAGGGAGCTTGGCGGTGCTGCCTGTACCTGGCAGGGAGCTGTCTGGGACACGCAGGTTCTCTTCCCAAGCTGAGAGCTGGGGACAGGCACAGGCCCCACCTTTTAGCACACCGTGTCTGAGCAGAGTGGGGGCTGACTTGGTATCTGTGGTTGGCTCTGTTGCCAACAGGCACAGTGCAGACTAAGAAGCCTAGGAAAGTGGACCAAATCTAGAGGAAGCGCCCAGAGAATGGCCTCAGGCTGGCCATCGTCGCCCAGGGAGTGAGAGAGACCCAGGTGCTGCTCACTTGGAGGAGGGTATGTGGAGAAGGAGCCCAAGGACAAAGTCCTTTTTTTGTGGGGAAAGGGATGATGGGAAGTTTTGCAAGGAGAGTTGGTAAACACAGCCTGTCCTGGTTCGGCACGAATAGCCGCAGATGTTGATGGAACGAGAATTGCCTTCCAGGCTTCTACAGACCCCACCCCTCTTCTTTGCTTCAGGATACCCCTCTGGGTGTCACGACCTGTAAATTCTAGGCAGTTGGTCATGACCCAAACCCCAGGAGTATGCTAGTGGAATTCTCCAAGCTGATTACAAAATCCACATGGAAGACAAAATAATCCCAAAGAACCAGACTAAAAGATGGCGGTGATGGGGGCGAGCTGGGGGTGAGCTGGGGGTGGGGGTCTGCCCTCCCGGATGCTAAGTCATATTCTAAGACCATAGTGATTAAAACAGAGCACTGGGACAGAGTAGAAAGGCCAGAAGTGGATATAAATGTGATTGGGTGCAATTTGTTCTTTTCCAACAAGGATGGCCGTTCACATCGTAGGGAGAGAACAGGCTGTTTAGTAGGTAGCATTAAGACAAGTTAAAGCCATGCCAAAGACACCTTACAAAAATAAATACAAAATGCAACCAAGAGCAGAATTTTTTTTTAAATCAAGCTAATGGTGGGTTCCTCTACTCACTCAGCTGCTTTGACAGCCACCCCCGCCCCCAAATTCCCCAGTATACTCCCAGCTGCAAAGATAAATGAGATCAAACCTCGCCAGGAGGAAGATTTTAAAAATCACTTAATACGGTTTAAAATAGTCACAGGAGAAATCCGATGAGTGGGGGATGGCCTATGGGGAGCTTTGTGTGCAAGGGTTTGCTGCTGGCTGGGGTGGAGGGGACACAGGTGGGTCAGTGGCTTCTTGGGCAGACTGGCTCCATGGGACCTGCTGACTGGCAGGGAGGAGCAAGGTTCTGCGGGCCTCGTCTGAGGTGGCCCGTGTCGCAGCCAGGCGTGTGGAGTCCTGGCCAGGTGGAGACTCGTTCCTTGGAGGCAGATGCTACTGGGTGAATGACACTTGTGCTTTGGGCCCTGTTTGCACGACCCTTTCTATATCCTGTGCTTAATTGTGCATCTGTTCGTTAAAGGGCAAAGCAATATCATGTACACTTCAGACCTCATGGAACCTGGGCCGGCCCACCACTCACACAGGGGTCAGCAGTGAGCAGGGGGGCAAGATGTGCAAGAGGCCGGGGGAGCGGGGGTAGGTATGTCTCCAGGGCCTGGGGTGCAAGGCTTCGGCCCAGGGTCTGCAGGGGATGCACCTGCCTGGGGCTTGGCCTGGCTTCCCTAGTGTGACCCCAGGGTGGCTTGCTGGACCTTTTCTGCAGAGCTCCCGTACACATCAGTCTAAACTCCCCGAGACTAGACTGTGGACCCAGCGCACACACCCTGTGTCACTTATCCGTTTCTTCAGGGCCTTGCATGTAGATACTGGAGAAAGTTTCTAAGGGAACCATTTTGATGTGGCTGAAAAATGACCATGCGTCCTTCAAAGAAAGAATTAGAATCAGGGAGAGGACAGTGTGCGTCCCCTGAGGCATTGGGTATGGGGTGTTGCTGGCTGCCTTGTCCTTGTCCTGGGCCTGGTGTTGGCTGGTGCATCTCAGTGGTGGGTTTGTTCCCTTGCCCAGGAGGCGCAGGGATTTCGTTTTCTGTGGCTCCTGTGTTCCCTCATACCTATTGTGGGGCTTGGTGAATTTTTGTCATGACCCAGTACCTGGGTCAAGGAACAGGTGGTGCCCATGAGCTGTAGCCCTCTGGGGCCCACTCCCAGCACCAGTCGCCCCCTCCCAGCCGGGGCAACTGTGTTCCTGAGTTCTGAGAGCACAGCCTGGTTTTGCTTGCTTTTGTTCCGTACACAGATGGAATTATGCAGCGTGTGCACTTTGGTGTCTGGTTTCTTTATGTTTAGGAGATTCACCCGTGTTATTACTTGTACTTGTGGTTTGTTTGTTCTCACTGTTGAAGAGTATTCTTTTTTGTGTGAATGTCACACGATATGCTGATGTATTCCAATATTGATGGACATTTGGGCCGTTTCCCATTTAGGGCTATTCTGTGCTGTTTATGGACATCCTTGTACATCTTGGTGAATGTATGTGTGCGTTTCTCCTGAGAATGGACACAGAAGGAAAATGCCGGATCTTAGAATGTGCACCTGGTCAGCTTTGATAAATACTGCCAATTCACACTGCAAGGTGGTAGATACTGCGAAGGTGACAGTTACCTCCGTTTTGATACTGGAATTTGCTATTCAAAGGTGGTTTGTTTATTTTCCTTAAATGTTTCTTTTATGGTAACATCTAGGAAAAACTGTTCAGATCATTAAAATGTTGGCTGAGCATGGGTCCCTGATGGGAAACTGAAGAATTGTGAACTTCAGAAAAACAGGCCTAGGTGAGTACTTTCTTCTACACTGACTCTCTCACTTACCTGTTTTTCCTTCCTTCGGCCACAGATATTCATCAGATGCATCCTCCCTCCCTGGGGCGGCCCAGGAGGAAATAAAGCCAGAGTCTTTGCTCTTTGTGATATCACAGTCAGATGCCTTCGTTATTTCTTGTTGCAGATAATAGCTCTGACTGAGGAAGGCCATCTCTTTATACAAATAATTAGGTGCAAGAAGAGCTGCCTAAGCAGAATCATGGTTGTAGTAAAGTCACTTTATGGTGTTTAAAGACTTGGCTGAATAAAGGGGAAAGTTTAAATAAATTAGTGCCCAGACAGTATGAATCCATTAAAATATGTATGAAGAATCATATTGACATAGTACAATATGAAAAGGGAGAAAGCAGGATACGGAATGATATGCACAGATGAAACTTATTTTTAAAACTCGTATCCTGTGACAAAAGGAAACCAACACACTCGGTCTCGTTTTTCTGGTTTTTAAAAATCTGTCTTCTGGCAGAGGCACTCGGAGCTCACCCCTTCTTGCCCAGTTCTGCCCTCTCAGCACCCCCAGAAGCCCCGTCTGTAGTCAGGGAGAGGACAGTGTGCATCTCCTGAGGCTCTGCGCTGTGGGATGTTGCTGGCTGCCTTGTTCTGGGCCTGGTATTAGCTGGGGCATCTCAGTTGTGGATTTGTTCCCTTGCCCAGAAGGGGCACTGGGGGATTTGCTCTCTGTGGCTCCCGTGTTCCCCTCATGCGTAGACCTGCAAGTTGGCTTTGACTTAGACATAAGACCTTTAGCCGGGCACTGTGCAGCCCAGAGGAGTTCCCAGGGCAATGGAGAAATGGCAGAGGGCCTGGCATTTGGGGGGGTGCTCAGGGGTGCTGCTGAGTGTGGGGAAGGGTCTGAGGGTGAGCTGCAGCCAGGTCTGGAGGGGCCATGCCAGGCTTCGGAGCTTGGATTTTGATCAGGTTTCGTGTTAGGGTTCTCACTCTGGTGGGTTGGAGGAGACCCCACCGTGGATGTGGAGACCTGTTAGGCGGCTCTTGCAGACTTTCTCCAGGCAGAGATAACCAGCAATCCAGGGCACAGTTCCCTGCCGGTGCATGGCCAGAGATGGTGTCAGCAGGCAGTTAGGAGGAGGCAGTGCAGACCATGGTTGGACGGCACCCCGGCCAGGCCATGGCGGGTTGGACAGCGCTCTCCGGGACACATGGCCACTTGCCTGCCTCTGGCCACGGCCCTGCCACGGGCTGGGCGCCTGGGTGAATCTTGGGCTGGAGTCACTAACGGCTGGCTGGGCTGTCACCCCGCAGTAACCCATAATGACTACTTAGCAGTTTGTGGATGCAAACCAGTAGATTCCAATTCAGTATGTTCAACTCTGCACACGCCTGCTCTAATGAGGCGCGTGTAACCTATGAGAGAGCCCCTCTCCCCAGAGGCGGCCTCAGTGGACAGAGCCAGCCAGTCATCTTCAGCGAGTTACCCCAGCCAGCCGTATCTCAGCATTTAGGATGTTAAATGCCTGTGAGAATGGCCATGTGAGGAAGCGTGTGTGTGTTCATATTTCTGCATGTTGTGCTGGAGATGAGAGGAGAAATAAATTGGAGTGCCCAGAGACGCCTCTTCAAGCTTCCTTCTCTTGTCTGCACAACATTGAACAAGAGGTGTCTGGCTTCTCAACCGCCATCCCACGGGGGGCACTTATGGGGGAAAGAAAGTTTTCCTTAAGGACACAGAGGTATGAGGAACTTGGAAGGCAGCATGTTTACCTCTGCAACAAACAGCGTGGAGTGGTTGCCATCTTTGAGTTTCTCACCCCCTAATCCAGACACTTACTTTTCTCTCTGTGTTTTCCATGAATTTCTAATATATAAGCTATCAGGGTTTTGCTAGTTGGGAGTTTTAATTAGGGAACTGGGCAAACTTAATTACTTTCCATTCAGGTTTAAAGCAAGGGGCTGATTGAACTGCCCCATCTTCCCCAGCCCAAGTCCAGTCTCCGAGGTTTCATCCCGTCGCCCAGTCTCCATCCTGCTCGGGCAGCCTCCTTCCGCCTTGTCTTCATAAACAGTGGCTCTCTTTCTAACTCTGTCACCTGTCCCAGCCCCTAGTTCTGCTCTCGGGAGGGGAAACCAGGTCATGTCTGTGGTCATAACAAACACAGACCCTGCTTTGCCCCACTGAAAGCTGAGCTTGTGGGTTTTCTATCTGTGTCCTGGAATACCCCAAGCATCAAGAAAACACTGAAAAAAGCAACCCTAAGGACTGGGTTGGGACAATTGAGATATTTGCATGTGGAAGAGATTATAAATGTAGAGCACCTGGCTAAATTGTCTTTCTCAAGTAGAATTATGATCTGAACTATTTTTGAAAATGGAAATTTTGATATGTGAGGTGAAGCCAAGCTTAATTTGGGATGCCGAATCATTGTTTTCAGCCATTATGCCCAAGACTCTGCATAGTTTCTACTCAGCTACCTAGATGGAAATGCAAACATTTCCTCCACCCTCGGGAGCAAATCACGAAATTTTTCTTTTTAACCATCTTTTGAAAGCAGCAGCCCCTGTTACCATGACAGCATGATCTCTCTGTATACCTCAGTGTCGGAATCTGTTAAATGGGGGTGAATCAGCTGGGCTCAGTGGCTCAGTCTGTAATCCTGCGCCTTTGGGAGGCTGAGGTGAGTGGATTGCCTGAGCCTGCAGGTTCAAGACCTGCCTGGGCAGTGAGACCTCATCTCTACAATAAATCAAAAAATCAGCCGGGAGTGGTAGCGCATGCCTGTAATTCCAGGTACTTGGAAGGCTGAGGCGGAAGGATCGCCGGAGCCCAGCAGCTCGAGGCTGCGGGGGCCAGGAGCGGCCACTGCACTCCAGTCTGGGCGACAGAGTGAGACTCCAACTCAAAAAAAAAAAAAAATGGGGGTGAGTCACTAACCTAGAGGATGGTTAGTGAGGTTAACTAACAAGTTTATGCAAAGCACCTGGTACCCTGTCAGGCACACAGAGGCACCAAGACCTTGAATGTGTCACTTTCTGGAAAGGCAGCTCAAATTCAAGGCCTCTGAGTCTGAGCCACAGATGCCCCGGGGTGGTCGACGCATCCCTGAAACTACCTGTGCTACGCTGAAGAATGCTGGTGCAGCATCTGCTGGTGGGAGGCCTGGCCCCTTTCCCCAGAATGTGAGAGGGCAAGTGGAGGGAAGACAGGTGGGGAAAGGGTAGGGGAGAAGGTGGGAGGGGAGGAGGAGGGAGGGCAGGCCACGGAGGGACAGGGCTGGAGCGGGGAGGGCCTGTAGAGCCAGCCGCAAAGGGAGCTGTGGCTCCCCATGACAGCCCAGCATCAAAGACAGCTTGCACTGTCCACGTGCCTTGGGATGGAAGATCGCAGGGGACCAGTGAGTTCCTATAGATTGATTTCAGAGTACACTATCCAAGTACAGCGTGAGGGGAGATGTAGCTTGGAAATTAAACAACTCAGCCTCCAGGAATTGTGTTCGGCTGTGAGTTCGTATCTGGTCCTGGACCCACGTGGCTGCCCACAGTGAATCGGACCTCTGGGGACGCTGGCCTCTGGAAGGAGGGAATTCTGGGATCCACCCCTTCAGAGAAGCCCAGGTCATCGTGGCCAGTGTCAGGATATCCTGGCAGGGTGGCAGCCTGGGCTTCACCCCGGCATCCGTGCCCCAGCCCCTGGAACTGATCAAGGCTCTTCACTTCCATGGGCCCTGGTTTGCCCACCTGTGAAAATATAGATGTGTGTCCCTGAAGCCCCACCAGAGCTCTGTGAATTTGTGAAAGGCAGCTGGAGGGAAAAGGTCAATCCAGCGGGAGGGCGGTGGCTCCAGCCGCCATGCAGGTTGTCAGGCATGCGGAGGATAGGGCTGCCGGGCATGCCGAGGGAAGGGTCATCGTGCAGGCCACGGTCTGGCCCGGTCTGGCTGCCTTTGAGCGCTGGAGCGTCTGGGTCCCCCTACTTTGTCATCGCCCCGGGCTGTCCGTCTCTCGTGGGACGTTGGAATTGGGCTGCCATCCAGGATGTCCTTTCTGGGTCCTGCTGACCGTTTTCACTCCAGAACCGCTCCTTCTTCCTTACCTCCAGGACTGAGGTCGCTGACCTAATGTCAGAGCTGATTTTACCTGGTTCCTTCTTGTCTTCTGTTTTAAAGTCAGGTTTTTCAAGGTGTAATTTACATACAGGAAAAATCCCCCTTTTGAAAGATACAGTCCTACGAATTGTAACAAATGTATACTGTTGTGTAACTACCAGCCGAGATACAGAACAGTTCCATCTCCCCCAAATGTGGACTTTTATAGTCACTAGTCACCCTCCTTCCCTCCAGCCTCTGGCAGCAACCTCTATTATGTTTTCTGTCCCTGTAAATTTTGCCTTTCCCAGGATATCATACAAGTGGCCTCATAAAGTATATTTAGCTGGGGCTTTCGAGGTAGAGAGAACAGGGCCCCTTTAAGCCTGACGAGGGCTTTAGCCTTCTGTTTGCACCTGCTCTAATGAAAACGTCCACACTTTCCTCAGGCCTAGAAGACAGCCTTGAGGCGGCCTGGCCATAAGGCAAGGCCTGGTGTTTGCAGGCGTTTGTTGAGCCTTGACTACATTTACTCCCTGCAGTAGTCTTAGGAGGGTAGGTATCATTCTGATCCCTTTTAATAGGTAAGGAAACCGAGCCTCAGAGAGTTCAGTAATTCACAAGGTCACATAGTGGAGTTTTGAGCCCAGTACCCTCATTCTCGCTATTCTGTGTGGTTCTTGAGCTGAGTCTTGCTTGGGTGTTCTTTGCAGTGACAGGTAAGGCTTCGGCACTTGAGAGGAGGGGGGTGGTGGGTAGGAGGCTGGTGGAGGTAGGAGGAAGCTCCTGGATCCAGGCCTCTAGTCTTCAACTCTAAGGAGGAATCCCTTCCCGGGAAAATACCCTGTTCTCTGGCCCCTCCCTGGGAGATGCATGTGTTGAGGCATGATTTGTGGGAATGGATATTTGCACCCTTCTGCGGGCTGCCGCTGTGTTCCTTGTCATCCCTTTGCAAGGCTGCCATGCCATCTGAGATAGGGCAGCCCCAGGGTCCACTTCAGGGAGCCAAGGGCCGCTTAAGGCTGGGCTCACAGTCATACAATGCAGACTTTTTTGACCTGGGGCACGCTTAACTCTCCACCCCGTGGCCTGGGCCCCATCAGGCCCTGCCAGGCAGGGGAGAGAGCGCCCACCTCAGAGGAGCTGGGCCAGGACCTTGTGGGACCCAGGCCCGGGCTGTGGCGAGACTGAGCCGTCCACGGATGGTGGAGTGGGCGGAGAGGCCAGCAGATGGAGGCTGAGCGCCACATGTGCTGGCCAAGGGGAGAGCTTAGGTAAAGGACAATATCGCCGTCTTGGGACCAAGTGCCACTAAACCTTATGGGTAATGGGTTTTTCATCCCCTGGGTAATAGGAGACACCAAAAAATGAGGGCATTACTTAGTGAGTCCCTCACCTCCCTGGCCCCATTCAGCAGACTCGGAGGAAGGACATTGCCCAGCACCGAGCCGTGTGTGGATTTAATGGGGTTTCCAGCTAAACCTTCCATCAAATTTACGGCTGTGCCTGTCTCCTGACCTTCCCCCTCACACATTCTTTTCGGAAATGAAGCTGTGTGCAGGCTGTGAAGTGTCACTTCCCCCATGTCGGAGATATACGGCTGGGCCCAGGTTGAGACGGTGGATTTAATCAGGCTGGGCCCCTGCAGTGTGCCCGCCCCGAGCCAAGAGACGTTAGGACAGCCACCGGAGTCCAGCCATAGTGGGCAGAGCAGAGTTGGCGAGGACTCGTCCAGCCGGCTGCACGCCCAGGCCCAAACCTTGCCTCTGCCTTCCTGCTGGGGAGAGGCCCGGCCTCGGCTTGCCCCCTGGATCCATAGGAGGGTTGCCGCCCCCCCCCCCATGTTTTCCCATAGCCCCCACTCCCTCTCTGTCCATTTCCAGTTATCTCCTTGGAAATCCTCAGGGTCTTCACCGGAAGGCATCGCCACTGCCCACCTATCCAGCGCCTCCTGCCCTTCACGGTCCAGCTTCTAGTCTACATCTCCAAGGGGGACTCCTTTCCAAGAAAAGTAGTCTGTGCTTCAGACCCTCCCCAGGAGAGGCGTGTGTTGAGACGTGAGTTGTAGGAATGCACGTCTGCATCCCTTCGCAGGCCACCCCGTGTTCCTTTTGCCACTGCCGGAGGTTAGGGAAGCCCAGCCTCAGTCCCAGGGAAGTCACTTACTTCAGGGCTCAGAGGTAGCCTATTGCTGGGCTCACAGCCACAGAACACAGGCTGCCTTGACTCCCTTCGTGCCCTGGGAAAGATCTCCCTTCTGGAAGCTGTGAGGGCATTGGACAGTGAAAGGCCCAGGCTCTGCCCCCATGGAGCCTGCTGTCCGTCAGAGTCTGCATCACCACGCGGACTGGGGGCTTCGAGGGCAAGCCTGTCTCTATGTGTTCAGTTGCTACTGGCCCTGGTCCTTAGGAGGCACCTAGTGAGTGATGCTGTTGTCATAGGGTCATGTTGTCGGACCCCTACCCCAGTGAGTGAGGATGTGGCTACCTCGCTGGGCTCATGGGGCTTTGCAAGTGCCCCCAGCCTCCGGTGCCGTGGCTCTAGTCTCTCAGACAGACGTCTCATCACAGTGGCCTCTGGGACTGCTGTCCTCTAAGGGTGGCTCCCTGGGCCTGGCCGCGCAGCCTCGGAAACGCTGGCGAGGCCTTTCCCGCAGGACTGGCTCTGCTTCCAGCCACTGCGCCGGCAGCTCTCCTCCTCTTGCTTCCCTTCGAGGGCGTGTGTTTTCATGGCCCTTCCCCTTCTGATCCCGTGGTTTTCATGGCCCTTCCCCTTCTGATCCTGAGGAGGCCACGGCCATGGGCGACATCCAGCGCCCGCCTCGGCAAACAGAACCCATGGGGCGACTGCTGGCCCGAGAGGCATCTAGCAGGTGGGCAGAGTAACTCAGGCCTGAGGCCATGGGAGGATTAAAAGTAAAATTGTCTCTGCTCCCCGGGGCTCTGTGCTTTGAGGGGAGGATGCCAGGCACAGGAGGAAAAAGAAACTCCACTCTGCTGCCACGTGTGGAAGGGGGTGCTTCAGGGGTGGGCCGTTGTCCCTTGCATTCTATCTACCACACAGGACACGAGCTCAATCTTACTTTTCTCATTCTGTGGTTTTAAGAAAGCGAAAAAAGGGGATACCTCTGTTTGCTGAGCACCTGTTATGCGCCAGGTCTTTTTACACAGATTAGTGTGTGCCCTCATACCAACCTCACGAAGTGGGAATCCCAATGCCCACGTTCCAAGGAGTTTAGGAAGGGGAGTGACAGGGTCAGGCCTGAGCTTTGAATCGCTTGTGTGGGGCTTCCCGATGGGCACGCAAAGGCAGAGGTGGACAGGCCAGGAGCCTGCTTAGGAGGCTGCTAGGCAGGGGCGGAGGGGCCGGGGTGGCCTGTGCACTGACCCTGAGCTGCGTCTGGTAGGTGGACTTGAGGTCGGGGAAAAGCCAGGATGATGCCAGCCAAGAGGATGGGGGTGCCCTCCCCTGCACAAGGAGCAGGCACAGGAGTGTGGTGAAAGGTGCCGTCTCTCTGTCTGTGTCCAGCGAGGCATATCCAAGATGCCCAGGGCTTGTGCAAGGAATAGACAGAGAGATCCAGGGCTCAGAACAGAGATTTGGGCCCAAAACGCAGGTGCAGGTACACAGGGTGAAATATACTCAATCTGACACACCCACAGTTTTCTTCCAGGGGTGCCAGTGGCACTGTAGGAAGATACAGGGCTTCCCAAACCTCCCTGGTAAACCGGCCCCGAGGGATGCCTGTGGTCCTTAAAAGCAGCGGCCAGACGCCCTGTCTGAAAACGCCCACATGGCAGGCGGTCCACGTCACATGCCACAGAGCCCTCCCCCACGCCCCCGGCCTGCTGGAGCGAGGGAACATCCCATTCTGGTGCTTTTGATCTCTCCCTGTAAATACACAGCTCTGCCATCTGGGAATATCCCCCACCGTGAACCTGAATTGCCGCTCACCAAATTAGATCAATTCCAGCCGGGGCCTGGGGCCTGTGATTATCACCCGCTCTCGGTGCTCTTTTCCTTGCCGGGCAGCCTGCTGGATTTCCAGAAGGCTTGTCATCAGCAGCAAGGGCTCTCTGTGCACCCGGCCCCCGGAGCTGGCGAAGCCCGGGAAGGCCGCTGTGTGAGGTTAGGCTTGAGTCAACTTGCACCGCGCACTTGGGAGCGGTTCAAAGGAGGCGGGTGCGCACACAAATCACGGTGGGGTAATCAGAAGTTTGGCGATTTAGCGGGATGTGTACACAGCCATCATTGTCGGGGGCGCCCTTCTCCCACAGAGGCCATTATTCCGGAGCAGGGTGCTGTTTGCCCGGTTTTGTCCGGTGCCACAATTTGCATTCACTTGATGGATTGCCGGGGTCGGGGGTCTCCTCCTTGGGAAACAGTGGAGTGGCTTCTCAGCCAACTCTTGAGAGGAAGGGGAGCACGAATACCAGCGTTTGCCCGGGTCCTTGAGAGGACCCGGGGATCCTTAGGCGGTGCTAGATCAATATGACAGGCGGCTAAGAAGCTGGGGACACGCATTCATAAGCCCCTTTCATCGCTCCACTCTGAGCCCCCGAGAGGGGCAGCAGTGGTCGGAGCAGCTTGCGGGACCTGGCCTGCGCGCGCGCGTTTGTTTTGCCGGCTCTGGCGGCCTGCGGTTCAGTTCAAGTTTGCCAAAGTGATTTGGAGTGGCCCTCCCCAGTCCAGCCCTGCGTGGGCCCTCTTAAGCCCCTGCTCCATCACCTGCCCCCCTTCTGTCTGGCAGGATGCCGAGAAGAACCCTCCAGAGGGAGAAGGGATGGGGAGAAGGTGTGCTGGGGGAAGGGCAGCTGCTTCTCCAGGTAGACGCCTTCAGTTGCCAACATGCCCTGCCACTGGGTGTTGTTGTTGTTCTCGTTTGGCAAGGTGAGAGATGTTTTGACTTTAATTTCGGTGTTTTTCTGGGACATCTGTGGCACCTGTTGACTCTGTTAGTTCTTGCAGTGAAACATCGCTGAGCCTTAGAAATGGAGTCCAAGGTTTTCAGGTTCTCTCCTTCCAAACAGCACTGCCGTGACTTTTATCTTCTTAATTTTTGTGGCTTTTCCCCCTCTCCTTAGACACGAAAGGCCCTGCTCAGTGTAATTTCGGGGACGGCTGGGCACACACACGTACGGACTGTGAGGACCCGTTCCCCTCAGAAGCCCCATGTTTGGTATAGGCGTGGGCTGCTAGGTTGTGTTTGGTTTAGGGGGTGGGGGTGTTGAGTTTTGTTTTGTTTTTTTTAATTACAATCAATATTCAGAAGCATCAGAGATTTTCTTCTGCCACAATCAGAAATGTATAATAAACGTTGACTGTCATTGATGATAGTGGTTTTTCTCAAATGGACCTAATCTTCAGAGTGTTCTGGGCCAGATTCGCAACTGGGGTCTGGGATCCCCTAAGGTGACCCAGACAAGCTAGCGTGGGTTGACGCCTCAGTAGCCAATCATTTTTCAAGAGAACCCCGCAATTCACAGGCTTGTAAAATAGCGGTGACCTACTGTTCCTGGTTCTCCCTGTTGATGGTTAAAATGGATGCAGTTGTGACTTCCCCAGAAGGAGACCGAGTCTCCCTTCTCCCCGGGGTTGGAGAGAGTAGAGTGACGAAGGCCCAGCTAGACAGCTGTGAGGACTTGGTCCAGAAGGAGACCGTCCCTTGGCAAGGACAGCGGGTCGGGTTCTGGGGCCCCAGGGGAACCAAATGAATCTTACACCTGGTCCTCAGGAAGAAGGGAGGTGGGGTGGGCCCAGAGAAAGGTCTCTTCTGTGTTAGCCCTTTGCTGCTCCTGCTTCTCCGAAAAGGCTTGAAGAAGGTCAGGGGGTCTAACGAAGCTTAAATGACTCTTACTTTGCACCTCTTTCCTGCCCACTCAGACACCACCTTGAACCGGTCCTCGGTAGGTGGTTGCAAGATGCACATCTTGGCAGGGTAGAGCTAGAGAAAGAATATATATATGCTTTCCATTTTACAGTGTGAGGTCCTTCACCCAAGAAAGGAACGAGACACCATAGTCTTCAGGACTTCAGGGCCAGGCACTATTGCTGCTGCGAATGTCATATGGACTCACCACTCTTCTGGAAAACTGTCTGGCAGCTTCTTATAAAACTAAACATGCAACATAGGACCCAGCAATTGCACCCTTGGGCATTTATCCCAGAGAAGTGAAATTTTTGCTCACACGTAGTCTTCATAGACTTCAGGGCCAGGCACGGGATCCTTAGACTTGACATCACAAGCAGGATCCGTAAGGGGAATAATTGATACATTAAACCTTACTAAAATTCAACATTTTGCTCCTCAAAAGACCCTATTGAGAGAATGAAGAGTCAAGCTGCAGACTGGGAGAAGATATTTGCAAATCACCGATCTGACCAAGAATTAGCATCTAGAATATTTCAAGCACTCTCGAAACTCAGCAGTAAAGAAGGAAGCAATCCAATTAGAAAATGGACAAAAGACACAAAAAGACATTTTATCAAAGAGGATGTATATAAATGGCAAATAATCACATGAAACAAAATTTAACTTCTTCAGCCAATAGGGAAATGCAAATTAATACCACAATGAGATATGACTGCACACATATCAGAATGGTTAAAATGAAAAAGCATGACATCAAATGCTGGTGAGGATGCAGAGAAATGGAATCACTTCTACATTACTGATGGAAAATGTAAAATGGTCTAACCACTCTGGAAAACAGTCTGGCGGCTTCTTATAAAACTAAACATGCAACATGGGACCCAGCAATTGCACTCTTGGGCATTTATCCCAGAGAAGTGGAATTTATGTTCACACAACAACCCGCACACAAATATTTATAACAATTTTATTTGTAATAACCCCAAACTGGAAATGACCCAGTTGTCCTTCAGTGGCCAAGTGGTCAAGCAAACTGTGGTCACATTCATACGTGGAAAACTACTCAGTGATGAAAAGGAACAAACGGTTGATGCAGGTACCAACTTGGATGACTCCTTAAGGGATTATGCTGGGTGAAAAAGCCAATCCTGATAGGCTACAAGTGGTAGGAGTCCATTTTTATAACGTTTTTGAAATGACAAAATTTTAGAAATGGAGGAAGAAGGGGTGCTTGCCAGGGGTTAAAGACAGAGGCGGGTAGGGAACAGCAGGGAGCATGTGGCTGTAAATGGGCACCAGAAGGGTCTTTGCGTTGGAACTATTCAGTGTCCTGACTGAGGTGGTGGATATGCGAATCCATACCTGCAATGACTAAGGACACACCCACGAGGGCAAGTAAAACCAGGAAGACCAGAACGTGGTGGATGGATTGCATTGGTGTCAATATCTTGCTTCTGATGCCACATTGTAGTTTTGTAAGACCTGATGAGGGAAATCCTGGTAAATGATACACAGGTTCTTTCCCTGTTATTTCTTACAAATGTACTTGAATCTCAAATTCTTTCTTTTTTTTTTTTTTTTGAGTTGGAGTCTCACTCTCTCACCCAGACCGGAGTGCAGTGGCTGCTCCCGGCCACTGCAGCCTCGACCCGCTGGGCTCCAGCAATCCTTCCGCCTCAGCCTTCCAAGTAGCTGGAACTACAGGTGCACGCCACCATACCCGGCTAATTTTTTGATTTATTGTAGAAACGAGGTCCCACTGAGTTGCCCAGGCTGGTCTTGAACTCCTGAGCTCAGGCAATACTCTTGCCTCAGCCTCCTAAAGTGCTGGGATTACAGGCTGAGCCACCTCAAATTGAGCCTGGCCTCAAATTTTTTCAAAATAATAAAATTAATTAAAGATACAATGCGGATTGATTCATAGGACTTCACTAGCTAGTCCCTAAGGAAGCAAGCCTGCTGCTTCCCAAGGGGCTGGACCTCCCTCCGGACATCTGTGCCTGCCTAGAGTCTGGTGAACTATAGAGAGGTGGGCTCACCCTGCACCATTTGCTTTGTGACCTCTTCCTTGGCTAGGCTGATTATGACCTCCTTGGCCTCCTTAACCCCCCTAAAGGCCTGGCTTCATGAAGCTGCAGGCAGCCGGCAGTGGGGCGGAGTGAAAATACGTCTTCCACGTCACCTGTAGCCATTTTCACCTCATGGAGTTTGCTTCTTGGGGGTCGCTTTCTCCTGACGGCTTCCCAGAATCCTGTGCATTCATTCATTCATTCTCTATTCATCAGCAGGGGTTTCTTGAGGTTCGACTGGGCACCAGGCATGGGGCCCTCAGCAATGTTTCCAGGAGCTGATAGCTGGTGGTTAGCAAACAGTGGCCTGAATGCCACACAGTAAGGTGCTATGAGGAGACAGGCGGGTGGCTCTCACCCAGGAGTGGGCGTAGAGGTGGGTCTGATAGGAAAAGAGGAAATCAGGGAGCCTTCCTGGAGGGGGCCATGCTTGCACTGCCTTCTGAAGAACAAGAGGGTGCAGGCAAAGAAGGAATTCCTTGAGAGGCAGTGTCGCCTAGTGGCTAAGAGTTGACTGTCTGGGTTTGAATGTGGGCTCTGCTTAACCCTCTCCCTCAGTTCCCTCTTCTGTGAGATGAGGACAAGAAGGGGCCCCACCTTATAGGGATCATAGTGAGGATCAGGCGGTTGACATCTGTCAGGACCTGTCCCTTGTGAGTGCTGTGTAAGCGTTTGATCAATCATTCCAGCAGATAGCTGAAGGGGCTTGCAGAACGCAATGGAAGCCTGCGCTACGGGGCGGGGGGACTAGGGTGTCAGGCACTTGCTTTCTTCACAGAGGAGGGCGCTGCTCCCTTCTTTTCCCTTGTGAGCCCCTCTTCTGTGGACCCTGACTCCACTGTGAAAGCAGCAAAAGGGACTTTGCCCACTAGGCTGTCCTCATTGGCTGGAGACAAAGACCTGTGGGGTCTGGAAGAGGCTGGACGGCAGGAAACCTGGAACGGGGACCCGTCTTTCCATGCACCCACATGTCACCACTGCCACGCCCCACCGAGCACAGTGGGTGAAGCCCCCTCCCCACCGCACCCTGCGCCATTGGTTTTGTGACCTTCTCCTTGGCTAGGCCGATCGTGACCTCCTTGGCCTCCGTACCCCAACACTGTGGACAGAGCTTGACGTCTGAATGGGCACTCATTAAAAGCATCGTCCCCTGGCCGTGCCCACCCACCTCTCCCCAGTCAGCCCAGGGAAGGGAAGGGGAGACTGGGTCTCTTTGCTCAAGGGACAGAGGTGTCTGCCTCTTCTCTTTGACCTCGTGAATGTGCTCCTGGGTCACAAGGGAGATGTTTATTTTAGGAGAGGTGTCTGCACATGATGGGCTTGAGCCCCCATCTCTGGCAGAGCTGAGGTCTGGGCGGGGGAACCACATGATTCATTTAGTGGCAGCACTGCTGGGTGTGGAGTCGGAAGGCCTTGTGCGACTCTGGGAAGGGCATAGGCCTCCCTTTGCCTCTCAGGAAAGTGGGTGCATATGCCCTGCTCTGTGCCTCACAGCTGGCAAGAGGCTGCAGAGGGAAATTTCTGGTGCTGGCCCAGTGGCAGCTTGAACCGTTAGTGATGGTGATAGGAGCTGGCACACTCTGTCCTCACTGCCACCTCCTGACCACTTCAGTGGGTCTGGCACCTGCACGCTTGTGCCTGAGGGCGTGCTCTTGCTGCCATTGGCAGTTCAGGATGCTAGGAAATTAACAGCCAGATCAACAGCCCCAGTTAACAAATGACAATGGCACTTAGCTCTCCTCCCCCTTGGCCGGGCCTACACTGACTCCCCAAATTTCTATATGGAGTTCAGATCCACTTACCAGAGCGGCAGGGAGTGTGCTGATGACCCTAGTTATCTACCTTCAGTTGCGTGTCACTTCCCGATGCCCTACAAGTGTCCTGTCAACTCTAAAGTAAACCGCTGGCACTCACGTCCTTACCTCGGGGTATGCTTGGAGGGAACCCAAACCTGATGAGGTTGATGCCACTTCTCCGACCGATGCCATGGACTTGAAGTCAGTCAGGCAGGAGAGACCACCGCTAGCCCCTGGTGCAACCTCCAGTGGAAAATGGTAGCGACGGTCCCTGCTTTGCAGAGTTCCGGTCTCCCAGCACACATTTTTGTTTTGTTTTGTTTTGTTTTGTTTTTTGGGTTGGAGTGTAACTCTGTCACCCAGGCTGGAGTGCGGTAGCACGCTCATGGCCGCCGCAGCCTCGACCTGCAGGGCTCGGGTGATGCTTCTGCCTCAGCCTTCCAAGTAACCGGATCTACAGGTGTGTGCCACCATGCCCTGCTAATTTTTAAATTTATTTGTTGTAGAGATGAGATCTCGCCAAGTTGCCCAGGCTGGTCTCAAACCCATGGGCTCAGGCAATCCTCTCACCTCGGCCTCCCAAAGTGCTGGGGTTATAGCACTTTGTGCACGGCCTCCAGCACACATATTTTAACTGAGGTGTCTGGTTGTGGCCAGTGGGGACGTGGGAGGAAGGCCGAGTGCCCGAGGATAGTTGGGACTTCGATTTCTTGTTTGGGTTTTAGTTTTGGTCTTGCTGTTGGACGGAAGTGGGGAGAGAAGGGTGAGCTCAAGGTGAATACCCAAACCCAGCTCCTGGAGGGAGTGTTCTTTTCCAAACCCTGCGGCTCTTTGCCTCTGGGCATCCCCTCCCCCACCCCAAGGCGTATGTGTGTGGCTCTGGGACAATTAAGATTCTTGCGGGGTGCCCGCAGCCCCGCCTCTGAGCCTGTCTTGAAGGTCTTCTGAGAACTGGTTCCCTATTGGGAGCGTTTATAAGAGATTGCTCATGGCTCAGTTCCCCCATAGAAAACCAGGAATTGTAAGTCTTACGTAGCTCGAACAAGAAAGTGTAGGGAGTGAGGCAGGGCCAGACAAGAATAAGGGAACGGGATTCATGGCAGTGTCGGGAGGAATTACAAAGAAGCAGGAGAAAGGGAAAAAGAAAAGCGAAGCCAACCCCAAAAGTAAAACAGAGAAACTTTTAGCGGACGGAGGTGGGCAGGAGGCCCCCACACTCCCTGCCACGCAGTTGCACAAGGAGGCAGAGGGTGACCTGGGTCCAGGCTTTCGTGGGCCCAGTCTAGGGGAATAGTTATTCAAGGAGTGGATGTTGCATCAACCCCAGTAATGACCCAGCCTGCCGGGAGGGGATTGTGTGGGGCTGACAGCCCGTGATTTAAGGGTGAGCCACCTGACCCCTGCGCCTCTGCCTCCCCCTCCCTGCAGAATAAACCCTCCTTCTTCCCAGCCCGCTGCATGTTAATCACAGCCCCTAGGCCCATTGTGGGGACAGTGGGGTCCTCCTGGGGCTTTGTGGAGGCTCCAGCTGAGTTTGGGGCACTCACACACGATTCATGCTTCCTTTCTCTTCACTGCTTCTTCGTCTGGAAGGAATCTGACTGCAGCAAAGGGTCTGAGTCTTATTCTGGAGCTTGGTTTGCTCTTCTGGTTCTTTGCCCAACTCTCAGATCTGTGTACTTTTTGAAAGCAACACTCATTTGTGTACTTTTTAATTGTGGTTTTGTGACAGATATCCCTCAGAAAGAACACCCCTTAGAAAAGATAGCTGAGCCGGCTCGGTGGCTCGGCCTGTAATCCCGCACCTTTGGGAGGCTCAGGTGAGTGGATTGCCTGAGCCTGCGGGTTCGAGACCCGCCTGGCAGCGAGACCTCATCTCTACAATAAATCAAAAAATCAACTGGGCGTGGTAGCACGCGCCTGTAATTCCGGCTACTCGGAAGGCTGAGGTGGAAGGATCGCCGGACCCAGCAGGTCGAGGCTGCGGTGGCTGGGAGCGGCCGCTGCCCTCCAGTCTGGGCGACAGAGTGAGACTCCAACTAAAAAAAATAAAAGAAAATAAAAGAAAAGATAGCTGCCTGGGGCCCGTGTGACTGCCGGACTGACTCAGGCTGGTTCTTCTAGCTAGGTCTCTGGAGGCCTTTGGCCTTCCACAAACATGGCCGAAGCACCTCTAGGGCTCAGAAGCGCTGCGCTTGCTCTGTTCCCTCCAGTGGATTCTGTTCCCTTCCCGCTCTGTTTCTAGAGCACCAGTGCTGGGTGGTCCTTACTGCTTGGGGTGGGGTCCAATCTGTGTCCTGGTGGGATGTCCCCTTGCCAAGAGGACTGCATGGAGAGAGGGGTACAGGGGGTTTCACACCCACACACAAACCAGTCCCTACACCCTCATTTTGCCTCCTTCCTCCGGTGTGGTTTTCTTTTCAGGTCCTCGGCCGGTAACTCCCCAAAGACTGACAGGAGGGAAGGGTCTTCCCAGCCGGGGCTTGGGGTCACCAGCCTGTGGACCCTCACAGGCCAGTCTGGGCTTCCCTCTGTGGTGACCGCTCCAACAGTTGTGGCCAGCAGTTCTCTCCTTCTTGGAAACTGGGAGGAAAGCAACAACAACACAGAAAATGTGAACTTGGCCGTAACTATGGAGCAGGAAAGTTTTGCTTGGATTTGGCACTGATGGAGCTGACAGGAGGAGCAGTCCTATGGCAGAAAGGGAAGAGGGAGGTTAAGCACCCACCCATAGAACTTAGGTGAATAAGAAACACACTTCTCAGTGAGTTTCCATGGGAGGACAGGCCTCAGGGCAGCCGGGTCTGGGAAGGTGAGACTCTGCTGCTAGTCACTGGTCTCCCTGGCCGGGTAACCCCTTCCTCGCCTCTTTTTTTTTCTTTTTGTGGGAGTTTATTAAGAAGACAGAAAAGCTCCTGCAGCAGGAAGGGACCCGAAAGAGGGTTGCCCCCTCGCCTCTTTTTAAAATGAAGGGTTTGAGCCCTCTGTGGTTACCAAGGTTGCTAAGGCCCTTGATATTTGCAAAGGCTTCTGAGTCAGGAGAGCTGTTTTTTCTTCCATCACCTCCTGAGGGGACAGAGGGATCTCTTCGTCTTTGTACCAATCAGGAAACCGAGACTCAGAGAAAGCAAACAAGGGCTCTGCTGAAGTGTGATGGTTCAGGGCTGTGGTTCCCATCGAGCCAAGAGGTAGAACTGTCATTGTTTTCCTGTCTCCATCTTGCCCTTCCTGTGTGAAACTGGGCGGATTGGTTCTCATCTGCCCCATTGGCCTATGATCTCAGAGTGTTCAGTGTGGCTCAGATTTCTACCTCCTTTCTGAAGGTGGACTCTCACCCCTGCCCCAGGGCTAGTTCTTGCCCTCAGGGAGCTGAGGTTTAGCAGGGGAGTCAGACTCATCAGGGCTTCTGGAAGGCGGAGGGCCATGACCTTAGAAGGATATTTAGGGTCTAGAGGGAGCCCGGGGTGGGGTGGGGGGCTGTCTTCCCTATCTGAGGCAGGGTGGGGTCCAACATGGCTCAGAGATGGGAGTGTTGGCCAGGCCCACCACCTTGGGTTAGGGGTTGCACTTACAGGAATGAGGGAGGTAGCCTTGTGTTGCAAAGGGTGAAACTCCAAAGGCCTCTAGTGCTGGTATCCTGGCCTCAACAGGAAAAATTTCCAGGGCAAAATAGCACCAATAACAATTGGCATTTCGTTTTAAAGGTGGAAGTGCCGCTAGGTCTCTACCAATGGCTTATACACACACACACACACACACACACGCGCGCGCAGACACGCACGCGTTCACACACATGCACACTCTTTCTTAAGGAATCCCCACTTGGATTTTAATCACTCAGGAGTCATCAAGAGTTAACTCTTGAGTTTGTTCATTAATCTTTACCCTGTGTGGCTCTAGAGACGGTCTTCCAAAACGCATGCTATGTAATAGGACCAAATGAGAAGGAGAGGAGAACAGGGGAAAGAAAAAGGGGTCATAAAATCAACATTAACAAGGGAAGTTGAGGCCAGTGCGCGCCTGGGGGCTGGGCAGGAAGGGGTCCACCTTTGTCCCAGGTGGGCTACTTGAGGGAGAGGGAGGGCCCCCCCGTGGGTCACCCTCCCCCCCAGACACCCATCCCGGCATCTCTCCCACCGATGTACTCCATTTTCTACCTCTCAGTCACAGATATGACCAGGGCTCTGATCTTGCCGGTGTTGGCCTCAGCGGTAGCACGCTCCGTGAATCTGTTTTCCTGCTGGGGCAGCCTGGCCTCCATGCTTTGGGTCCTGACCCTCTGCGGTGGCGTGGGGCCCTGTTCCATCACGCTGCCGGGAGTAGTCAGAGATTTAGCGAATGGTGTCCTCTCTCAGCCTTGATTTCCCACACCTAAGAGCCTGAATGATTATGGTTTGTTAATAAGTAAGTAGAAGTAAACTTTTTTTTTTTTTTTGAGTTGGAGTCTCACTCTGTCGCCCAGACTGGAGTGCAGTGGCCACTCCCGGCCACCGCAGCCTCGACCTGCTGGGGCTCCGGCGATCCTTCCGCCTCAGCCTCCCGAGTAGCCGGAATTACAGGCATACGCTACCACGCCCGGCTGATTTTTTGATTTATTGTAGAGATGAGGTCTCGCTGCCCAGGCGGGTCTCGAACCCGCGGGCTCAGGCCATCCACTCACCTCAGCCTCCCAAAGGTGCGGGATGACAGGCTGAGCCACCGAGCCCGGCTTAGAAATAAACTTTTAAAGTGCAAAGATGATCACAAGACACAGTCCCCATGGTTCAACCTTCAATTTTTCAACTTCAGGGTGGGTTTATCGGGGCATGTAAATCTAGAGGTATCTGTATTTTGTTTGGAGGGTGAAGATTGTGGGCACAGGGTTTTCGGGGAGCGGGGCTGTTTTGTTAGGATTCCAGTCTCCCGAATGACACATCTCCACATGAGACCCCTTATCTGTATCACAACAAAGAAACTCACTTCACGTTATTTGTTCAGATAACTCACACGTCCCACAACTCTCTCTCTATTCTGGGAAAAATACCCAAATGAAAATGAAATGTATCTTATTTTAAGCTTTGTCGTTAACATGTGTTGTCTCAGAAAGGCCTGGTGATCTCTTAGAGCCTCAGTTTCTCTTTCTGGACAATGAGGGGTTTGACTGACATTCTCTCACATGGATCCTATGTATACATAACTTGGTTCTCTCTCTTTTTTTTTTTTGAGTTGGAGTCTCACTCCGTTGCCCAGGCTAGAGTGCAATGGCATGCTCACAGCCACCCCAGCGTTGACCTGCTTGGGTTCTGGAGATCCTTCTGCCTCAGCCTTCCAAGTAGCAGAAACTACAGGCACGTGCCACCACGCCTGGCTAATTTTTGATTTATTGTAGAGACGAAGTCTCACCAAGTTGCCCGGACTGGTCTTGGACCCATGGGCTCAGGCAATCCACTCGCCTTGGCCTCCCAAAGTGCTGGGCCACCGAGCCCGGCCTTGGTCATCTCTTTAAGGTGCTAATATTTATGAGGACTTTCTTACTTAGTCTCATAATATTATCCAATAACTCTATCCCATGGAGTGGCATTTTATTATTAATTAGACATCAATGTCATGTCCCGCAAGACTGGTCTTGACACTGACCACGGGAAGCACCATCCTTCCAGCTTCTGCCATTCAGAAGAATAAGTGCAATATTATTTTCCCAATGAGGAATCTTTTCATGTTGCTGTTATATCAAGTGGTTCCCATCCACCCCTCCCCCTCCAAATTAGAGAAAAATGCAATGCTATGATGCACTGGAATAGTAGATTTAAAAAGAAAAAAAAGCAAAATGACTGTCATAAAGAAAATCATTCCAATCTTGCAAGTTTGAGATGATATTTTCCCCAGACGTTCACTGTGTTTACAGAGAAAAATAAATATCTCTGTAAACGTGTGTTATATTTACAGTGAAAAATAAATATCTAAATAAATATTAAGCTTTTAAGCTGGGAGCCCTTGCAGAAGGAAATGCAAATGGATGCTGGCGAGGGTCTCCTAACTCGAGGGCCTGCGTCCCATATTTGTGCTTGACGGTGGCACGTTTGTCTTTCTCTTTGCAGCGCGGAATGCGGGGCTGGGCTTCAGAGAGGGGAAATGAACATTTATGGGGTATCCACTGTGGGCGCCGCACTTTACACAGAGAGCCTCATTTTATCACCACCCGACCTTGGGTGGTAAGAATCATTGCTACCAGTTTTTAGTAGCGGAGGCTCCGAGAGGTGAAGTAACTTGTCCGAAACAACACAGCGGCCATTTAGGGTAGGTGGATCATTCCCTCACCCAGAACGGAAGAGCAAGTTACTGAACAAATACACATATGCATGCTGGTGGCAACATCTTTCTGAACCCAGGACCAGGGCAGAAAAGCGAGGAACTGTGGCAGTTGTTAGCACAGCTGTTAGGGTCTACGAGTGGGGAAGACGAGAGTCCTCTTTCCTCCACTTCCCCAGGGAGGGAGCCAGCTGCTCACCCACTTCCCCCTCTCCCCCCGGTATATGGACCTTCCCTGGAGACTCTGGACACATAGCAAGCTTCCGCACCCCACCAGGATGGCTTTTTCTTGGGGATCTGTCTGCAGAGAGCAGGCGTATGTGAGCCGGACTGCAGCTGGGCCTCATCTGTGCATTTGTTTTTACAAGCAGACGTCTTGGTGAGAGATAGTTTTTGCAGGTCCCTGTAATGGAGAAGTCAACATCCCAGGACAGGAGAGAGAGCACGTCTCTCACTTCAGGGGTTCGCTCCGAGGGCTTCCTTTTTTGGAACTGCATTCTCTCTCTCTCTCTCTCCCTCCCTCTCTCTCTCTCTCTCTGTCTCTCCCTCTCTCTCTCTCTCACACACACACCCCGCCGCACAGCTGAACTATTCCTCAGGCTGCGGATTTGGGGTAAAACTCCCCAAAGAAGGAGAGTACCCCATAACCATCTCCTGGCTGCGCCTCCCTTGTGATGGTCTGGGAGGCCTTGCTAGCTGCGGGGGTTCAAGCTGCCTTGAACTGAGAGTGATCGCGGGGGGAGCAGCAGCAGCAGCGTCTCAGAAGGTGGGGCACCTGAAGCCCGAGGGCCCACCTTCTGTTCCACCCTGGCTTGGGCCTGTAAATAACAAATCTCAGTTTCACCCCTGCTGGAGAGGAATGGCGGTGCCCATCTTCCTCTCTCTCTATGGCTGCTGTGCAGGTGAGGTGAGGTCATAGATGGAAATGTACTTTAGAAACAAGGTCTGCACAGCGAGGGCTAATGCAGGCTGTTTTTCCTACTGGTGTCCAGCCCAGGTGTGGGGCTGCAGTAAAATGCAAATGGCTCTGCGAGTGGACAGTGGTCCTTTGTGGGACTGTACCTCGCTCATGCCCTGCATCACCGGGAGGCCTGGGACATACCCACCGCGTAGCCGCAGACCCAGTGTCTCACTGCGAGGGTCTGGGGTGGTGCCAAGTGTTTGGGTTTCTAATGGGCTCCCAGGAGATGCAGCAGCTGTGGCCTGGGGCCATACCAGGTATTGCTGTAAGAAGTCTGCTTTCCTTCGAGCCCTGAGGCAGGCGAGGCAGACCCTGCTGAGGGACTGGCTGCAAAACAGGGCCCTGAGGTTACACACACACACACACACACACACACACACACCCACCCCATTGCCACATGAAGCCCCCAGGTATCCTGGAAGTCACTGCCTCCTACCCTGCCTTTCCTTGTTCCTGCTTTGACGGGATACATCCCTTGAACCGCTGATTCTCAAACTTTAGCATGCAAAAGAATCACCCAAGGATCGTGCTAAATGCAGCTTGTGTATCCACAGGTCCCGGGTGGGATCTGGGAGTCTTTGTCTCAAACACACACCATATGACGCCCCTGCTGCTGGTGAGTTACAAGCCCCCAAACAGGCAATTTCCAAACAGTAAAGTCACTTCTGTGTGGTGAGCTCGATGGCCATTTTCTCCATGAAGTTCTCACCAGCTAGCTCGGTGGCCCTGCGCACAGAATCTGAGCAGTCGCTGTCTCAGTTTCCCCTCTGCACCCTAGGGATGATAAACCCAGCCCCAGGAGAGTTGTGTGGATGACAGATGATGAGAGGACAACTTTACTCTCCTGGTGATAGTCGTATTCAAAAAGTGGAGGTCCACCATGCTAAGTAGTTCTTGGGATGGCAGAGGAAGCCTTGGAGATGCCCCCATGTCTCCGGAGCCCCAAGTTCAGGTTCACAGTTGTGGATTCAGAGTTGAGCGTGAGGACTCATCAGAGAATCTGTCTGGTCACTCATTTCCCTTTGGACTTTTCCAGAATCTGAAGTCATTCTTACTTTTCTTTTTTAAGTGAGAAGAGAGAACAGAGCCCTTTTGCCTGATGGGTGTAAATTTTAGCTTTGGGGTTGGTTTGTACCAGGGTATGTTCTTTTTCACACACCCACACACTTACCCTCACCCCTCCTCTCAACGGTAAATATCTTTTAAATGTGTATTTTCTTTCCAAATAAAGCCACTTAAGCTTTACCAAAATGGACCGCTGACATGGAATTCGCATTTGGCAAACCTCTGTCATCCGTGTTTTACTGAGTGTGGGCTATTGTAAATTAAGGGAAGTCACTGTGCGTGTGTGTTTTTTTTCCTTCCAAATGGTCATGGAAGTAAAGCTGCTCCTTAGTAAAAGATAAATTATGGTGGGATCTAAAGCGGCATCATTTAAAAAGTGTCAGGATACAATTGGGTTCTTAAAAACCATGCAGAGCTGCTAAATTCACATGAAAATGGAGTGGAGCGGGATTGCCTGGGGTGACAGCGTCCTTGGCATTGATTTATGCCATCTGTTTGGCCGACCCATGACTCCAGGCCTCTGGGGGGAGGCAACTTCCACCGGGTGGGTGCTGGTCTCTGCAGTTCCTCATGGTCCCAGCCCCGAGCCAGGCTTCTGGGGAGCACAGACAGATCCGGGGGTCTTCAGAGACCACTGGGAGAAAGATAGCCGTGAAGGGCGACGTCTCCCGGGTGTGCACCCTTTTTCTTATTATGTGCAGTGCAGTCCTTGCAATATCATCCTAAAGACTGATTCTGAAACTGAATCTAATCTTCCCTTCGTTGAACTTCTAGGTTACCTGCCATTGTTTGGTATGAGAAGTTCTAGTGTGATCAAAATCTCTGTGCCAGCCCTTTTTTACCACTTAGATATACCACCCAGACTCTGTTCTATAGATTAAGAAGGTAAGATTACTAACAAAAAAGTGTGTGGTTTTTGAGATATATTGGCAAATTATTTCTAACAGTTACTTCCAACGGGTCCTTTACCACACTCTTTTCAGCACTGGGTGTTCTCCTATTTTAAATAACAGTCTCTTTTTTCTAAAGGTAGATGGTATGATTTAATTTTTAGGAAATCCAGTGTTTTGGGGGACCTATTTTTTATTCTGAGGGGTTGGCAAGAAAAGAAAGAGTCCATGCTGGGGGTTGTGGAGACCCCGTTGTGCAGTGCCACACCGGAGCGGGCTAATCCCGCTGGTGAGAGCTAGTTCTACACCCCAACTCCATGCTCACTCACCTCTCATCGGTAGCTTTAAGCCAGCCGTGGTGAGAGCATTTACACCATGGTAAATGGCACATGCTCCAAACATTTACACCATGGAAATTAGCAAATACTATGAGCCAGTGCCCCCTTCCCCAAGAGCTGGTTGTTGACATTTATCAGCACACCACTGTTGATCGACAGCTGGCTATAGAAGGCTTGCTGGGAAAGTACAACATAATAAGAAAAGCTTAGAGTCTGGTTGGAGACCAGGTAGTAGTGGTTAATGGTAATCGACACTGTGCCAAGGGCTGCATCTCGGAAAGGCTGCATCTCAGCTGCATTCGTAGTCCTTAGTGGGAGAGGAAGCATTCCCTTCAGGCTTGAGTGTTCCAGGAAGGTTTTGTAGGAGAATTGGGGTGTAAGCCAGGCCCCTGAGAGTGTGTGAGGTAAGGGGTAAGAGGATTGAGGGCCGAAGGCATGCTGTGCTCATGGGGCACTCATTTCTTGTCACAGGCGATGGCTAAGATTAAAATTGCAGCTGGCGCTGTGGACCTGGACTTTGACATTAGCCAGAGCCCTCCAGAGGCCGTGCTACCCCTCCCCGGGTGCCTCCTGGGTGACGGGTGCGGTGGCAAGACGCCGTGCACCTCCAATTTCTGGCAGCTGGTTCCTATTTCGTCAGAGGTTGGAGTTCACCCTTAGCAATCTACAACACGCCTGCATTTCAGAGGAAGTGCTTAATTGGTCGCCAAAGCTGGGCTTTTTCCATCTCCCAAGGAGGAGAAATGAGTTTTGTTGCCTTGATGGATGGGGGAGGACAGGTGGAACTTGCGAGTGTATTTGGAAGTTGCAGAAGTTGTTCATTTGGAGACTGTGTGTGTAATAAATGGTCCAAGCGGAGGTGGGAGAGGGAAGTGAGACTCAGGAGCTGAATGGCCGTCGGGCGTTTATTGAAGCCATTCTCTGTGGCAGGATTTGGGGCCAGACGGCCGGGAGGAATAAGTGCAGGCTTTAAAAAAAAGGCAGTTGAGACTGTTTCTTTAAGCCAGCCACCAGAACCCGTGATAGTGGGTGCTGCGTGCTGGGTGCTGGTGGCTCTCCCCCTGAGAGCCCCCAAGCGGGCTTGAGCCTCTCTGAGCGAGACAGGGTCCCACCTTCAGTTCCGACAGCCAGTCCCCAGGGTCCTCGGCCTTAGAGCCTTGGACACAACCTGAGAGGGCAGGTGGGCCGAGGACACCTGGGAAGAGTTGGCGGCCTCTGAGAATTCGACTCTGCACCTGTGTCTCCCTCACTTCTCTCTGTGCCTTCCCTTCCGAGGGGGGCACCAAACAAGGTGGGAGAGTCTCTGTCCACACTCGAGATGCCCGAAGACCTACCCAGCACGCCCTCGCAGAGCTGGGCAGTCATGGCCCAGGGACGAGGTGCTTCCCCAAAGCCCAGCACACTCTTCCTCCCTGCCTGCGGTGGCACTGCCCCTTTCTTTCCTGCCGATCCCAGGTCTGCTCCTCCCCAAGCATCCAAGGGACGATGCCCAGGGAGCCTGGGAGTCGGGCTGCTGGGAGATAATGCCCGAGGAGACACAGTCTGACGGGGGCGATTCCACATGGGCCAGGGAGCTCAGGGGCTCACCGTGGCTGGTGGGCTGTGGGGGCTTGGGGAAGGGCCGGTGGAGGAGGGGTGGGTGGAGGTGGGGGAGCACGGGGATGTGGCAGGGGTGTGATCCAGGGGTGCGGAGGAAGCTGTCCTCCCTGACTTACCTCCGTCTCAGGCGTGTGTTCATCCCGCGAGGACAGCCATGGGCAGCGGCTGGGCTCTGGGAGTGGTGCCACGAGTGACTAGGAGGATGGAGGCCTTGAGCTCTGGAGCATCTAGGGTCTTCTGGAAAAAGAGCATTTGGGGAGACCCAGCACTGCCCATGCCTGTAAGACGCTGAGACGTTCGGCCCAGTTCCTGCAGGTAGAAGCCATTCGTGGATTCATATGTTCACTCACTTTTCCTCATCCTTTTATTCACTCCTTCTTCTTCATTCCTTGAGCGCTAATCCTTGCCGGCCGTGTGGCAGCCCTGGATCATTCTTCACCCAGACGCTCGTGCATGTTTGTTCCGGCGGAAAGGGCAGGACCCTGGGCTCTGTGTGAGCTCGTCAACTCTGGGCTTTGGTTCTCTTACCATCAGGTGGAGAGTGTCGCACCTGCCTGGCACCTCCTGGAGGCAAGGTGAGGGGTGGAAACACAGGAGCCATGCAGTGACCCGCTAAGGCATGTGGCCTTGTGACCAAGGTCTCGCCTTCCTGGGAGAAGGCTGTTCCCAATGCCCCCTGCCCACTGGAGTCCCCTGGGGAACTTTTAAGAATACTGATGTCCCAGAGCCCACCCCAGAGTTTCCGTGTCAAGTGGCGGTGGCTGGGCTGGGCATTGGTATCTTTTGATTCCCCGGTGTTTCTAATGTGCTTCCAGAGCCCTCAATCTACCAAAGTTGGGGGGGAGTAGGGGGTAGGTGATGCTGCTCCCACCTCTGTCCGCCCCTTCGCCCAGGCCTTTGGCGCAGCAGGGAGAGAGAAGGGAGGCTGGCCAGCTGGAGCAGGAGAGGAAGGACAGAACGCCTGAGCTGCAGGCTTTCCCTTGGCCATTAAAGTTTATCGTTGCCATGGACAGTGATTGAAAAAGGCTTTTTGCAGGACTGAAATGTGAGCAATGAAACTTGCCAGTTGATACCGACACAGGGCACTTATCTCATAAAAATATCCTCCGTGTCAAAAGGTTTCAGTAAATGTGCCTGGAAGTATTAGCAGTCATTTCTGGCAGCCTCGGGCTCCCCTGGGGCCTGCAGCGAGGGGCTGTAAAGGGGGCTCTAGAGCCGTTCCTGCAAAGAAGCAGGGAGGAGGGAGACAAGACAGACAGGAAGGAAAGCCAAAATCCAGCCTACTGATCGTGGGGAGGAAGCCAGATCCTCTGCATGGCGCCCGGACAGTTGAGTGGGTGCCTGTCCCTCGTGTGTCTCCTGGCTGCCTACTTGGAGGGTGGGAGGGCTGTATGCCTGAGGGGGAGGGGCAGGCTGGCCGACAGTCAGTCGGGGCATGTGGTTACGTGGGTGTGACCTCACGGACTGCTCCTGGCGGCCTGCGAGGAGGAAATGGAGACTCAGAGAGGTTGAGTAAGTGATGTGCCCAGGGTCACACAGCTGTTAAGTGGTGATGCCAGGATCAGGAAACCAAAACCCTCCTCCTCTGGGACACCCAGAGCTTGAGATGAGCTCTCTGCCTGGGAGCTGGGGAGTTGCCAGAGGCCCAACTGACCTGGGCAGGCCTCTGCCCACCACCCTGTGACTGCTCCAGGGCCTGGGCTTGGGGCGTAGTTCAGGCCAGGGAGGGGTTCTCTGTCCACATCTGAGGGCTCTTGGACAGGAACACAAGCGTCTTGCAGCAGGTTCAGGCTTCTCTTGCCCTTTTTACTCCTCTCAGGACCCAACCTAGAGCTCAGCACGCCTGAGCCGATGACAAGGCAGGCATGGCCTCTGCCCCCCGGCTACTGGGTGATCGGGGGGTGGGCCACACCGTCCCCTGCCCTGGTCCAAGTGTCGACCCAGTTAGTCGGTGCACCCAGCATGTCCACCTCCTGCCCCTTGCTGGGCTCTGGTTACCGACTTAGTCCTCCCTGGACAGAGGTCGTGCTGTCCCAGGAGGACTGGGACTTTTGTCCAGCAAGGCACCCTGCTAACGGCAAGCAAAGCTGCCTGCTGCCCAGCCTCCTGACAGCCGTGGCGTCCACTTGGGGAGCCAGGTCAGGGACTCAGTCTCAAGCGACACGGTCGGGGCAGGCAAGGTGTTCAATAGGAAGTCAGGGGCTTGAGTGTGACTGTGACCCCTGGACTCTGACTCAAGAGGGTGGGGTCTCTAGAGGGGTCTCCCCTGTCCCTGCCCACACCAGTGTGTGGGGGATGAGGCCCCCTCCACGTGGCAGGCACTGAACCCAAAGTGCTGGGTGCAGACCCAAGGCTCCATCCAGCTCTGGCTCCCTCCCTCTCTACACCCTGGCCTTGTATAATCCTGTCCTCCTCCCCAGCTGCAGGCTCCACCCAGTGTCCCCCAGATCCCGGCTCCCACCCAGAGATGCCCCTAGCTCTGGCCTTTCGCTACCCAGCCCCTGGACACGACTGCCGCCTGTTCCACCGCACCTTGAACTCAGCCTGTCGGCAAACACCTGTCTGCTTGCCCTCCAGGCAGCCTTTCTCTCCCGAGCCCCTCTCATAGCTGGGGTCCCCCCGGCCACCTTAGTACCCTGCCCTAGAGATGCTTGTCTCAGCCCCAGCCCCGTTCGGCCCCAGGTCCTGCTGGCCTTGTAGCCCCTGTTAGTCAGGGGTGCACCCCTCCCTCCTGACCTGTCTCCCTGCCCTGGTAGAGGCCCTCCCTCTCACACCCCAGTTGTTCCAAGGTAAGCCTGAGCCTTGTGTCTGGCATGATGCACACCTTCCCACATACCAACCCAGCCCGGTCACTCCTTGTACGAACCCTCCTGATGTCACTCCATCACTAGCAGACTCATGCCCAGGTCCCTGTATCCCTCACCCTCTGCCTGGCCACTGATGCTGCGACAACACGGGGCTGCCAGCGTCCAAGGGAGCTCCTGCTGCTCATCCCCGAGCCCTTGCCTGTGCCTTCCTGGCCCTCTCCTCAGCTTGGCCATCACCTATTGACCCGTGGCTCCTGCTGGCCTGGGAGACCCTTGAGACCTGGGCCGGTGCGTTTTCCTCTTTGCACGCCTGGCCCGGGACCCATCAGGAAGTCTGTAAAGTGGAGGAAAACTTCCCTGACCTGAAGCTGCGGGCTGTCTGGCGGAGGAGACTCTGAACTGGGACCTGGCCACCCCCAGGGGCTCTGGGTAGAAGTGGTCTCCCTTGGGAAGACCCCATGGGGCTGGCTTCTACACAGCCACAGGGAGTGCATTTCTGCGGCCAGGGGCTTCGGCTTCTCCCTCCGTCCAGCTGGGTACACCGCGGTTGTCATCTGTGTGGCATCTTCCTTGCCAGCCAATGGGCAGGGTGGGCAGGTGGCTCCACCTGCAAGTCTAGAATTGCAGGCAGGAGCTTAGTTTTTCCTTGACAGCTATTCGCTGTGTGATCTCGGGCAAGTCACTTACCCCTCAGGCCTCAGTTCCCTCATCTATAAAACATCTTGATTATAGATGCCTTCCCCTCACACCTGGGCTGTGTGTAAAGGGCAGACCAGCCGATGACTGCCCAGTACCTAGAATTGTACCAGCAGGAGCGCTAACAAGTTTGTTTGTTTGTTTTTGTTACTGAATGCCATGCAATAGGTGCTCACTGAGTTTCTACCTCTGGACTGCTAGGCGTGAGAAGATAATATTAGTGTCGTGAACAATAGAGAAGCAGTGGAGGCTGCCCTCCTGGGGTACTTGCCGATCTTGACTTTCGCAGTCTGGGGTGGGTGGCTCCAAGACCCCCCCACCGGCCGTACAGTAAGTCCTTAAACTTGCCCCTGGTACTCTGGAGTCAGCAGGACCCAAGCTTTGTGAGGGCAATTGCAGCAGGGAAGCCTTGGCCTGGGGTGCCCATCATCCTTGGGTGGCAGGAAGAGCCTTCGAGCCCTGGTTTGGTGGTCTGTGCCCTCAGCCCCACTTGGCTTCCGCCAGAGTGGGGCCGGGGTGGAGGGCAGGTGCCCAGGACCTCCCAGAGTATGGCCTGGACATCGTTTAAGAGAGACTCATTTGTGTGCGCTTTGGTAGAACAAGAGCAGGGTCATCCCACTGCCTTCGGGGCCTGAGGTCAGCTCCACTCTGTGGGGCTTGTGCAGCTCCTGCCCTTCTCAGCCTCTGCAAGGGGAAGGGCAGAACTGTGAGGCAGGGACCTCATGGCCCATCTGGGGTGTGGAAGGCAGCAGTTTCCCCTTGGCCCCAGCTGCTCCCACCAACGGCCGCACATGGCATCTGTCCTCAAGCTGTGGTCTGGGGGAACCCAGTGTTATGGAAACAGCTCCCGGCTCTGGCTGGTGTCACTGTAGCCTGGAGGCAGATTCGGGGTGGGTGGTTTGGTTTGGGATTCTTTTGCCCAGAAAGTCAGGGGGAGTCAACCCTTGGGTAGAGCACTGCAGGGCTTACGGATGGCAGGCAGACTGTCTGCAGAAGTCGGGTGCGGGCCGACAAGGGCTTCCGATGAGTGCCCACGTTACCCTCCTCCTCTGCCTGGAAAGTGCATCCCTGACCCAGGGGGAGGTGGGGGGAGATCCAGATGCCGTGCTGTCCGTGGCTTGTGCTGACGCTTGCACCTCCAGCAGAAGGTTCCAGCAGTGAGGGTGCTCCAGCGCCTGTCCCCCGAACCACCAGACGTCCCCGGGTGACAGCATGCTCATTGCTTCTTTCTGGGAACAAATCCGCCCTCCACCTTTTGGCTTTCTTGGGCTCCTGCCCGAGGTGCTCTTCCTGGGCGAGTCCCACAGGGAGATCCCCTGGAGGTGGCTCCCCTCCTGGCTGGACCCTGTTGCCTTCCCCTCTCAGCTCAGCTCCCCTTCCCAGCTGCCCTTCCCCATCGCTGTCTCCGGTCAGCCCTGCCCCGTGTCGCTTCCATCCCACAGCACGTGGCCCTGTCCAGCACCATGAATCGTCTCTTGTAAAATTTGCCATCTGGGGGGAAAGAGTGTGAAGTGCTCGGGGAGCCTCGAGAAAGGGATGTGGGTTTCATGACCTGGCAACGTGATGCTCAAAGACATAAAGCGCAAGCATCCATGGACAGCGGTGCTGTAGGTAGACTGGTGCACGCCGCCTCGCTTGGAATTCCATTTTGCAGATGGGGATCCCACCACCCTCGAGACAGCAGATCCTCCATAAGCGTTCTGTGTTTTCGTTTCTTCCGCACTCACGGCTGAAGTGATAGCTGTCTCCTCAGCGTAGGGCATGCTGTTACGTGAGCCTCCATCCAGCCGTCCTCGGGGCTGTCGCTCCTGCTTCCCTCCGGGCATCCCCGTCTTCCTGTGCTGTGGTTGCTCCCTTCCAGCTGTCTTATCCCAGCCTCCGTCCCCATGGGGCATTTGGTCAGTGCCCGCCAAGGAGACCTCTGTCCATCCTCGAAGTTTTAATCCTGACAAGCACTTTGGGGCCTCCCAGGGGTCAGCGGGCCTGAGGCAGGGGTGACAGCAGGGCCCCCGGCCGCCCCACCCCTGGCGGGGTCTGCCGGGGCTGCTTAACCTCATCAAGGGCTGCGTTTTCATTTATGCAAACAGGGGAGGTGCCGTGGCAGGCAGGCACGGACACCCACCACCCCGTTTTCTAGCACCTGTCATTCACCAGCAGGGCCTTAACGGCAACACACTTTTTGTTTAAGGCAATTACTTAATCTTGACAAACTCCTGTGTTGAGCAGGGCTATTAGCGGGGCCCGTCATTAATCAGCGCGCAACCGGGTGGGTGCTTTTTCTGAACTGCAATCACTCTCGGGGACCTGGGGTGGGCCCTTGGCCATCCTCACCGCCCTAATTACACGGGCAGCATGCTAACAGCCAGCACCCCGCACGCGCTGCAGGGGCGCCGTGCCACGCAGGGAAGGGGCCCATTTTTAACGCCAGTCAGAACGTTTTCCGCGCTGGGCAGAATGATCCATGGGGGTTATTAGCAGGCACCAGGAACACAGCTGGGGAAAACAGATAACTCCCCTCCCGTGGGTCCCTCCTGACTTGCCTCCGACTTGGCTGGGTACTTGGACAACGCTCCGAAGCCACTGTCTGGAGGCAGATTCCCTTTCTGTCTGGGGAGTCGCCTTCCCTCTGAAGAAGCCACAAAGTGGAAATTCCGGGTGTCACCCTGTGCTTCCTGGAGCTTGTCGAGTCTCCGACTCTCCCGGCCGAGGCCAGGACCACAGAGTACTCGCCCTCCTCGTTCCACACCCTGTGGCCCTTATCACACTGAAGCCTGGCCCACGCTGCCCTTGATGGGCACTGGGCACCCACAAGAGCTGGGGGTGATTTGGGCAAAGATGGGCCTGACCTCGCCCGGCCTCATTTCATCTCCATGGTCTTAGAAGGGCTCCCGTGGCCCCGCCCCACCCCGCCTGGAAGGACGTGTCTGGAATTTCCGAGCAATGGGTGTGAGGTCTGGCTACGCAGATGAGCCATGCCACTGACCCAGGGAAGTTTCTGAACTCGCCCGTGCCTCTGTTTCCTCCTCTGTAAGATGGAGGTAACAGTTGGGAACACCTTCCTCATCAATTGCGTGAGGATTAAATGAGTTCGCCAGCGTGACGCGCTCAGGACAGCACCAGCATGCAGGAAGCCAGTGCTTTCATGGCTCAGGCCCCTTTGACTTTCAGTCTCCATAGAGGGGCCCAACTGATGAGACTCTGTGCACCCCTCTGGCTCCTGCCACTGTCTTATGCCGGGTTTTCTCTCCTCAGACCTCAATCGATTTATACAGACCCTGGAAAGCTACTGGCCTCGGGGCCTGTTTTCCAGGAGTGAGGAGTTTCGTTCATTCATTCATTCATTCACTGGACACATATGCCCCCCCCCCCCC
>NW_007252897.1:70880-73876 GCF_000164805.1 Carlito syrichta | reverse complement strand
CCCCGTGCCAGACCCCGGGCTGGTCACAGCTTTGAGGAAATGGTGCAGAGGGGGTGTCTTATGTCTGAGATGGAGGAAGGAGACAGAAGAAAGGCCTAGAATCTTCCTGGAGAAAGGCACGTGGGAACTGAACTCGCTGCGGGCAGGATGAGCAAGAGGAAGCTTGTGATGGGGTGGGGTTTCCAGGCAGGCTGGGAGGCGCAGGCTCTGCCGGGCTGTCAGTCTGATCCCAGGGCCGGGGGATCCGTGGGGCGGGCTCTGGAGAGCCCTGAGTGCCAGGCTGGGGCTTTCAACTCCATCCTGCGAGCTGTGGCAAGACCAGGGGTCTGCCTGTCAAGCAGCCGTGTGCTCCCTCCGGGTCCCCTCTGCTGGGGTGTGACTGGGCCCACGGAGCAGGGCCTTTGCCCACCAGCACCGCAAATGAGAGCGAAGAGGCCAGGCTGCCCTCGGCCTGGTAGAAGAGCCACTCTGGTTTCTCCAGCCCCAAAACATATTGTGTGTGGGAGTTTTCCCCTAGATTTGAAACCCTGTTTATTTAAAAGGAAGCGAGCTCCGTCTGCTTTTAATTCACACACTTGGCTCATCAAAATATTGTTTTGCAAGAGGTTTTTTTGATGTCAGGAAGCCTTTGGAGTATCTTGCCCCTCCCCGTCTTATACGGTCTTCTTCTAGGAAAGCAGATTCTGAGCACCACTCAGGCCCGGCGGGTTGGGTCATGAGACCAGTTTCTCCACCAGCAAAACAGAGGAGCAAACTCTTCCCGTGAAAATCATGGACGGCCTTCCATCCTGCTGGTGGATCCCCAGTATCCCTGATGAGAGGAAGCACCATCAGTGGCAGCGGGCGTTGGTGGGCTGGAGTGTGGGGAGGGGAGGTGGGAAAAGCATGTTCTCGAGCCGTCCTCCAGCTCATTACACAGATAGGGAGCTGGCTTCCGGAAGTGTGGTGTGGCTTGGCCAAGTGTTTCTCCACAGCCCTGCTCCCCAGCCTTTCACCACCTCCTAAGTGGGCTTTGCCCTCTGGGGACCCTCTTGTCAGAAAGTCTTGGGAGTTCACACGCCCACTGGCTTGTTTGAGAAGGCCCCAAGCTTACCGGGAATGCAGTGGGCAGCCGTCCATTGCAGGACTCAGAGAGGTGGTGCTGACCCGCTCTCCTCAGACAGGGTGAAGGGTGTGGAAGGGTGTGGAAGGGTGGGCACCCGCTAACTTACTCCCTTGGGTGGGGCACCAGCTTCCTCCCGAGAATCGCTAGTAACCTTTCTATAACCCTGGGAGCCCTTGTGAGTTAAATGAGTAAAAGGCAGGGAGGAAAAAAGGAAGTAATAATGACTCTGCAAATCAGTTCATGGACACGACCAAACGGAAGCCTGCAGGAAGCTAAGATTCAGAAGTGAGGAAGGACTGAGGTTTGGGGAGCATTCTCATCGCCATGGGACTTTCATTAACCTGGACTGGAATTCCTAAGTGGTCAGAAGTCAGTAATGGTTAGGCCTGAGTTAGCCATCCAGTGGGGCAACCGTGAGCCATATGTGGCTATCCAGCACTTGAAACGCGGCCGGTTCCTATCGAGATGTAAGTGCAAGACAGATACTAGGTTTTGAAAACATAGTAGGAATAAAGGCAGATAACAGGTCTCATTAATAATTTTATACTGATTCCATGTTGGAGTGATAATATGTTTGATGTACTGGGTCAGTTAAATCATATTATTACAAGGATTGCCTGCTTCCTTTTCGTTTTTTCAGTGTGGTTACTAGAAAATTGACAGTAACATACGTGGCCCATGTTGTCTGTCTGCTGGCCAGGACTGCGTTTGATGGGTGGGTACCCAGAGAAGATGCTAGTTTAAGGTAGAGACAAGAGAAGGATCTCTTTGAGTGATATCGTTACTGGACCCTACTGAGAAGGGGTTCCCGGGAAGTGCTTCAATAAAGGAGCGAAGAGCGTGTTGTCATTAGCCTGTTGATTGCAGGAAGGACAGGATGTACTGCCTGGAGCTCGTTTGCTTGTCCAGGCGGCAAAATCTACTGCCCGGTTTTGAAGGTCATTATCGTCTCTGGCAGGCTCTGCCCCAGAATGCACCCTGGAGACAGGGGTGGCTTAGATCAGCCCAGGAAACCATCACCAGTGCCTGTGGACCTCACTGTCCCCGTGATAGCTACTGCAGAGTGCAGAGCAGGGTCCTGGTGTGCTGGGCAGGGTATGAGGTGGGACCTAAGTGTCATACTGGGAAACCTCTTGCTGGAGCTTTGCAGGAAATGGCTGGACGCTGGTGAGGCACATAGAGGGGCAGGTGACTCCTTCGGGACCCAGGGGCCAGGTAGGGGAGTGGTGGAGAGGTCCTCTTGAAGGGCTAAATGCCCTATGACAAGTGGGCTCTTTGGACTGGGACCAGCCAGCGTTGCACTCCCAGCTGACAAGATCCCTGCCAGCTGTTGGGGTCGCCAGCACGAGTTGGCAGGTGAGTCTATCAAGGGACAACAAGGCTTGGGGACATACCTGCATCTGTCCCCAGCCACCTGACCCAGCCCTAGCCTCTGTCACGAGTGGAAGGAGCACCCGGGCACCAGCTTGCTGATCACCCTCTTCTCCAGATACCCGGGCTGTATTCCTGTTTTCTGCATTACGTTCTGTAGGTGTGGGGGACCCTGGGAGCCACACTCTTCTGGCTTCGGATCTACTGCATATTTGAGGGCCCTGCACGTTATTATTTCGGGAATGGGTTCTGTGGCCAAGACAGAGCTTTCCACCTTCATCAAGTTTGACCATCCCTGGTGTTTCTTCTCCCACTCATTTACCCAGACAGGTGGGCAGCCCATCTCAGGCCCTGGGATGGTGAGGGTCTTCCTGGGGTCCCTCTGGAGTCCACCGCAGTCTCTCACCCCTTGCTAAAGAGGCAGGAACCTAGCAGAGAGGATGGTGGGGACGGCCACACTGGCACCCTCGGGACCCAACTGCATGCCTGGCCCTTGTGTAAGCTTTTTTTTTTTTTTTTT